>NW_022111324.1:37702555-37703443 GCF_000313985.2 Echinops telfairi | reverse complement strand
CCCCAAAATAAAGAAAAACATATACCACAACTTCAAGAAAGTGACCATCACTGACATGACACTTCAAACATTAAACTTGAAGTAGGTTTTGTTAATCCTGCACATGTACTGGAATATATATAGCATGAAATATGGACAAGAATGTTAACTCTAAATTAATCATCATTGCAAAATATTGTAAATATAAGTTTTAAATTAGTAATAAATATTAATTAGCCAATTCACCTTTACATCTCCCAAGCAATACAGTTTGTGAATGCTTGCTGTCCGATATAGTCAAGCCCCCTGTTTTTTTAAAAGTCAGCTATTTCAGCATCAAGTAGAGAGCTAGAGTGAATATCAAATCTATTTAGGAAGCCTTTCTGAACATTGGCCTTTTGTATTTTTTGAATTGTTACTTTTGTTTTCAAAATCTTCTCAAAGACAACATGCTAATTATTTGGGTTATTGACACACAGGAAGACAAACTGAGACCTGGTTAAAAGTGCTAGAAATGGATCGTTTCCATGATGAACTTAGTTCAGAGCTTAACAAGTGTTTTGTAGTGTAGCTTTATCAAGTCTCCTAACCCTTGGATAGTTCATCTTTGAACAGGTGGCTGGAAAATATACAACCTTCACAGGATAGTGTAATTACCACTAATTGATTCTTTGTACAGTACTTTGAGATTTTGCTTGAATGTTACTCATCAATGCAAAGTATAAGAAAGCCACTTAAAAATCAAATTGTCACTTGCTCCAGGGAGTCAAGCAAAGACTGTAGTTTGCTGGTAATGAAATTGGCTCATATATATAACTGTGTATATATAATATGTAAATAAATGCATATATAATATATTACATGTGTAATATATGTACATAAGGAATGATTATAGCTACATATTAAGCT
>NW_022111324.1:37696358-37698587 GCF_000313985.2 Echinops telfairi | reverse complement strand
TGGTCAGGTGGTGATGGATTCGTGATGCGTTTTAGAAACACCTCCTAGGTGGTGAGGCACAGAACAGGAGCAGTCATTTGAGAAGAGCCATTAGTTGAAGCTGGGACATCTGGGCAACCTAGAAGCCCGTTTCCTCCACAGTCTCCTTCTCTCCTATTAAAGACTGATATCAGAAACAAAGCTACATTTCCTCTTTCGACCTGCTCAAGAGGGAAGGGCAAACAAACGACCAGTCCTCACGTTTCACCACCCACAGACTACTCTGAGCTTCTTGAAGGAGAACAAGCTGGCAGAGCCCTGAAGTGCTGAAACATAGTAAATTCGCAAATTTTTTAATTACTATATGGATTTATTTTTTACTATACTGCCATGAACTGTTATTTCTTGGTGTCTAACCTTAAACAGAATCACACACCAGTTAATAACAAATAAGGTCAAACAAAAACATATTGAGCAGTATTTTCAGGAAAAAGTTAGGGCTATATTTTTCAGTAATGTTCAAGAAAAAGCAAATTCTCTCCTCATTTATCTACATGGTTAGATACCAAAGATGGAGTAATTATATGAAAATAGGTGTTATGAGAAAATAGGTATTACCACCAAATGGACAACTACTACATTACTGCCTAACTGGCAACTGCATCATTACATAACTGCTAAATCACCGCATTACATAACAGCCGGAGCATAAGAATCCTAGTCCACACCAATTAACATACAACCTTAAAAATCACTATCATTGTTACTCTTGCCCAATACTTTGGTGTTCCTTACAGCAAGAAAAATGCCAGTGATAAAACACAACAATGTGATAATAGGTTGTTGTTGTTGTTTGGTAACTTGTCTTAAATACAAAATACAAGAGATATAGTTTGCAAAATGCAAAATGCCAGCTACGAGAGAGTCCAGCGTGAGGAGCAGGGTTGATTTGCTCTCCAGGCTGCTGCCTTCTCGGTATGATGCTGCTGCATTCCATGGCCCACTTGTTCTGTAGTGCATTTCCCTGAGAGAGGAGATTTTTTTCCAATTTTACATGCACATAGATCAGCTTCTCTCACAGTTATTAACTTGAATGCCTCCATTACTTGTAAATGTAATATGTTTTCTTTAAATAAATTAAAATAAAACAACCTTCAACCATAGTTCTGATCATGGAAGTAACTTATTTCCCAATATATATTGAAAAATATTAAGAACATTTTTTAGTAAATTTCTGATAAATCTGAGAAATGTATCAGGAAACAATGACAAAATATATGCTCAACTTTGTGAGTAAGCCCTTACTTGAATTATTTGAATACAAAAAGAAATTTCTGGAAAAATCATTTTAAAAAAATAAAGAGAAATTACTTTCTAAATAGTAATGACATACTATCAAAAATTTTCTTTAGTATCAAGAGGGACCTACTGAGAAAATGTGATGCTTACTAATTAGATGAATTTAAAAAAACTCTAGTAGTTCAATATTTAATACTTAACTATTAATCAAAGTTTATCATTTGAAACTCAACAGTGGCTTCAAGGAAGAAATGACGGTGATTTGCTTCCATACAGATTACAGCCTAGAACATTTCATAGGGGAGCTTCATTCCACCTCACAGTGTTTTTATGGGTCACAATCAACGTGATGTTCACAGCAACAGTAACACAGGAAATTAGCTCTGTTTTCTTACTTAGACATTTTTACTGAGGATGCTGTAGTTGTGTTAGGGGCCATTGAGTTGATTCCAACGCATAGCTACCCTGCGTACCAGAGAACAAAGCCCTGCCCAAGCCTACACCATCCTCCCAATTCTTGCTTTTTTATATCCTTTGTTGAAACCCAAAGATGCAGTTCTGTCCCATAGCGTTGCTGTGAGTCAGAATGTAATCAATGGTGGTAAGCTTGAGTTTGTGAGATGTTTGTTACTGTGTCAGTCCATCTCACAAGTTGTCTCCCTCATTTCCACTGACGCTCTACTATGTGTAATGCTCTTTCCAAGTCTAGTCCCTTCTCAAAACATACTCAAAGTACATGAGGTGATGTCTCACCATCCTCACTTCTAAAGAGCATTCTTCAAAGTCTTCTGGCAGTTCATTGTAGAGTCAATATACTTCACTAAATCAATAATTCAAGCACATTAGTTTTTCTTTGGTCTTTTTTATTTATCTTCCAGTTTTGGCATACTTATAAGATGATTGAAAATACCTAATTTAGTATTCAAAGTGACGTCTTTGCTCCTTATATCG
>NW_022111324.1:37693917-37695631 GCF_000313985.2 Echinops telfairi | reverse complement strand
CTTCTTTAAATGCTTCCTGTGTCACGCAATATCTTGCTCATAGACTCCTTCAATATTACCACGTGAGGAGGCATGGACTTTTCATCAGTGATTTCTGGGCGAGAAATACTGAGCTTGTTACTTTTCCGCTTTCTAATTCCACGTCTTTGTACAGTTCCTTATAATATTTTGTCTTCTCAAAATGCTCTTTGAAAAGTTCTGTTTAGTTCGTTCACATCATAATTTCTTCCAGTTTCTTTAAATTCTCCATGCTCTCGAGCAAATTTCAGAGTTCATTCTGGTATTCATTTTGTTTGCTTTTTGATTTTCTTTCTTCTCTTTTTAAGTGACCTTTTGCTTTCTTCATGTATAATATTATTGATGCCATGCCACAACCCATCAGGTCTTTGATCATTGTCTTTTAATGCATCTATTATTGACAAAGTCTCTAAATCCAAGTACAATATACTCAAGACAAGAGAAAGCCTTATAAATAGCAGGAGATGTGATGCTAAAATATGAGTATCTCAAATTCACAGACACCGAAAACACAACTGCACCAAAGCTGCCTTGTCAAAGTAGAAACAAGTAAAACACCCCAACCCTCACTGCCTTTGATTCAATCCCAACTCACGGTGGCACCAAGGATGGGGTCGAACTGCCCCCGTGGGTTCCTGAAACTGTAACTCTGGGAGCCTAGAGGGCTGCCTTTTCCCCTGCAGAGAAGCTGGCGATTGTAAACTGCTCACACTGAGTGAAAAGGGAAATACTTCGCTGCTCTGGGACCAGGACCCCTTTTGGTTCCACTCTCCTCAAAGTAGAGTTTATCTTAATGATATAGATGGAAAAAAGCTTTAGGGACCTGCGTTTGCTGATGTATTTTGTTGCTATTAGGTGCCACCTAATCAGTTCTGACCCATTGTAACCGTATGCAAAAAAGAATGAAACATCGCCAAGGCCTGCACCATCCTCACAATTGTCTCTATGCTTTGCCCATTGTTGCAACTACTGCGTCAATCCATCTTACTGAGGGTCTTCCTCTTCCTCGCTTTCCCCTTACAAGCATATTGTCCTTCTCCCCCGTTCTATCTTGACACTATGCCCAAAGTATGTAAACCAAGGTCTCACTGTTCTTGCTGCTAACAAGCACTCTGGCCATACTTCTTCCAAGACAAAATAGATTGTCCTTTCGCTGCAGTGGGATGACTCAAAATGAGAAGAGGCAGCTGCAAACACCCACTACTAATGCAACCCTGGAATGCATGAAGTGTGAGTCCAGGAAGACTGTAGGTCTTCAATAGTGAACGAGGACACATAAACATCAACACCCTAGGTATCAGTGAGCTGAAGCCAACTGACCTTGGTCACTTTTAATTAATCAATCACATGGTTTACAATGACAGAGTAACAAAATGGAGGGGAATGTTTTTCATTGTCATAAAGAACACTTCAGGATCTATGTTAAAGTCTAATGCTGTTATTGATAGGTTAATACACATATGTCTTCAGAGTTATTAGGAAGATTTTATTATGACGTCAAAATTTATATACCAACCACTATAGTCAACGTTAAAGAATTAAAATTTTCTGCCAAATTCTGTAGTCTGCAGTTGATCAAACTTGTAATCCAGATGTACTGAGAATTACTTTTGAATGAAGTGCAGAGGCTGGAGTCATAAAGGAAGCATCATTCATTGGAAATACGGCTTTGGTGAGAAACGTGACAGAATTTCCA
>NW_022111324.1:37690574-37692494 GCF_000313985.2 Echinops telfairi | reverse complement strand
GAGAATCTATTAAAATATATCTGGATGGAAAGTAGGGGGGAAAAGCACAAGTAACTGAAAATGTGTTTCTCAAAAATATTTGCAAAAGTACATAGATGGGTAGACACCAGAAATTCCAATGAATTCAGAGGAAGACATGGAATGACTATTATCATTGCGGAATTAGATAGGTATTGGTGAAGACAGAGAGCACCAAACCTAATATTACCTGTGTTTTCCACTATACAAAGACATTTGACTGTGTGGATCATAACAAATAATGGACAATACTGCAAGTAATGAGAATAACAGAACATCTTACTGCACTTACGTGGAGTATGTTCATGGACCTAAAGGCAATATTTCAGTTAGAAAAAGTGTAAAGAAAACCACAGCATCAGAATTAGAGAAAGGCCAGTTAATAACTAATCCTTTTACCATTGAGTGACTGATCACATCATGAGGGATTGTTACATCCTTCCAGAACTGCCAAAGAAAAGAGGATCGGTGCCAAACGGAGTTGATACATATTTTGAGAGAATACAATGAAATCTATCACACCGATTAATATATGCAAATGTTCCTTGATCTTTTTAGACATTGTACTTAAAAAAATCGTATTCATTTTCACACATTGATACTCGAACTCTCTATCATAGTTCTTTCAGACAACAATACCCTAATTGCGATTTCAAGCGATCCCAAAGTGGTGGTATTTTACAGCCAATGGTACAGGGATTTCAGTCCTCACCAGGGTGTCATTAACGAGCATTTTAAATGGCATCCGTTTCTGGGGGAAAGAAACTACCTGCATATCACTCACCTGGTTTTGTAGTTTCACAGAGTATCCATGACCTTGAAGTGCAGCACAAATATATTTTTATAAACAATTCTATTTTTAATCCATGGATTGTTGGAATCATATTTATCTGATTTAGTAACTCAGAAATTTGCAAAATATTGGATATATTCACAATTATGGACCTAATGCTAATGCTGAATTAAAAAAAAAATCTACTTATGGGATTAGTCATTTCGAATGCAGGAAGTTGCTACAAGTCAGAATTTACTCCATGGACGTAGGTTTGGGTTTGGGGAGAGATTATTGAGATGACCACTATAAGCAGCCAAGTGGTTTGACTATATTACACTTAGTGGGTGTTCCTCCCTTCATGTGGTTCAAACTCTGTGCTCTACATCTCAAACAAAGCCAACGGAGTTGCTTTCATTAATAAGCAGAGTGCAGCAATGTCTGTTTTAAATAATCAGAAGATGTTTTAAATAATCAACACATGCTTTTCAATTTTCTATATTCTCTCTCTGATGGTGATCAGATGATGTTCAGATAATGGCTAGGACATTCTGCTTAATTCCAGTGAGAGAATCACAATGACATTAAGCACAGCCGCCATCCAGCTCACAGCATATACGTGACAGCGCAAGAAGTGCATTTTGTGTGGTAACTTCCAATGTGCTAAGACTGCACAATCTCTGATTCGAATAACAAACTCAGCTCGGTAAATTGACCCTCAGTTCAGACTTCTACAGATGACTGAGTTTTTTCAGGCATGCCACATTATTCAAAGTGGCTGAGAGCCAAAACGCACTTCAATTTGTAGACAGCCTTAATTGACAGGGCACTGTTTATGGTGGCTTTGACCTCCACGGGAGCCATATAAACATGCATAAGACACTAAGGAAAGCACAAACATCCACTTTTTATGCTTCACTTAGTTTTCGGCTTAAAAAATAACAAATTTCTCTGTCCAGAATGTAAAATCACTTTAAATGACAAAATTGCTTATTGAAGTTTCCTTAGATTGTTATCCTTCAAAAAAGAACATCCACATTTTTATGTATAGATATAAATATAATTTCTATAACTCTTAATTATTCTTGAACTTGTCATAAATTAAATTTAATATACTCTGGAAAAACAAA
>NW_022111324.1:37687981-37689905 GCF_000313985.2 Echinops telfairi | reverse complement strand
AATTTGGGTTTCGTTTTGTTTTGTTTTAGAACAGGGTGTGAATCAAGTCACTCAGAGAGTGACTCCCACTCTCTCTCTGCTTCACCTTCCTGCTGGCAAGCCACTCAGAGAGTTGCCAGAGCCCTGGAGATGCTCCACAGGACTTTGCACCCACCAGCCTATAGTCTTCTGCATCACTGCATGTGGCTCTGTGAGTCTGAAGAGGGACTATGGACTAGCATCAGACTTATGGACTTGAGTTGGACTGGGCTGAGATATTTTCCTGATATACAACTTTTCTAGATATGAAGCTCTCTCTTATACATACATGAGTGTCTCTGGATTTATTTCTCTAGTCAATCTGGCCTAAACAAAACCTTTTCCTTAGAGGAATCATTGACTCTATCTTATTAGAGTGTGAAGAAAACCCCACTTTCTATTTCCTCAGGGGAGCACCTCTAAGCCTTTACTAGAGGATGTGACCTAAAACAACATGGGCATTTTCCTTGGGAACATGGTCTACTAATATGCAACCATACTTCCACCAAAGCCATCCTTGGTGTATTAGAGGTAAGGGTACCCCATAGCCTGAGCGCCACTCCTCTGAGTGTCTGTGCCATACTCTCAGGTGCTTTGGTCTCAGGAGCTTCCAAACCTTCAAATAGAGATCTCGGATATGCTCCTCCAGCTTTCTGCGTCCCAGCTGGCTCTTATTCACTGAGGATGACTTTGGTATAAGACTGTAACTCTTTATGAGAACAGAAAGTCTCATCTCTCTCTGGAAGAGTCCCTGGTGGCTTCTGACTGCAGACCTTGTACATAGCAGCCCAACATGCAACCCACTATGCCACCGGGGCTCCTCAATCTATAGAGAGGTTGCATTTCCAAAAATCCAATATCCTTTCATGATAAAAAAAACCCAAAACTCAACAAACTAGGAAAAGAAGTGAAGTTTGTCAATATTATGAACTCATTTATGAAAAACATCTAACACTGTATTCAAGGAGAATTGGTGGCAAACTGGGCTCAATGCTGGCTGCTAGTAAAAAGGTTGGTGGTTTGAACCCATCCGTTGCTCCACTGGAAAAGGATGAGGCAAAGCTTCTGAAAGAGGATGTTTCTGAACTTTTTACACTTTTTAAAACCCGACTAACCAATTCTACTCTGTCCTCTAAGATGACTGTGAAACAGAATTGACTCGATGTCAGTGAGTTCGGTTGCTGTCGGTGGTGAGGAAAGGACGAAGCTAAACCTATCTCTATTTGCAGATGCCATGAGCCAATCCAGGGAAAAGCTCAGCCGACAGCAGGAAGCTCCCAGAGCTGATAAATGAATTCAGCCAAATTATAGGATATAATGCCAACACAAAACAATTCATTGTGCTTCTACATGAAGTTCTATTGGAAGAGCAGTTAAGCAAAACCAAAAGGCTAGTGATACACACCCACCAGCTGCTCTATGAGATAAAGATATATCAGCTTCCTTCTGTAAAGATCAGTCTTAGACATCCTCTGAAGTTGTTCTACTCTGTCCTAAAAGGTCACAGTCTGAGTTAAAACCAACTCAGTGGAAATGGGTTATTAGGTTTCTATATACCAGCAATTAAGATATCTGGGGGGAAGTCCTATTTACAAATGAATACAAAATAAGCAATTATCTAGGAAAACATTTAATCAGGGAGGTGAAATATTAGTACACTAAAAACTTTAAAACACCATGAAAAAAATTTAAAGAAGGCATAAAGAAATGGAAAGAAATAATGTTTCCACAAATTAGAACACATGATTTTGTTCAGCTATGAATATTATCCAAAGTAATCTACATTCAGCATAAATGTTTTCAAATAATCAGTACCTGTTTTTGTAGGATTTCAAAAAGCAGATCTCAATTTAGAATTGCTAGTGATCTCAAATAACCAAAGCAATCATAAACAAAAAGAACAAAG
>NW_022111324.1:37679880-37687050 GCF_000313985.2 Echinops telfairi | reverse complement strand
AAAAAATAAAAGGACTAATACTTCAGGGTGTAGTTTGTGACCACATTTTTTGAAATATAATACCAAATTTGAAGCAACAAAAATATAACAGATAAACTGGACATCATAAAAATGAAGTATTAGTTTACAAAAGGATTTATTAAGTAAAAATAAAAGGCACCCTACAAATCTGGAGAAAGTATTTGGTAACCAATACACAGAACTTCTACAATTCAATAGTAGAAAGGTAAACAATTTTAAAAGGGCAGACAACTTGAATAGACATTTATGCTAAAATGATGCACAAGGATTGATAAAAATATGACCATATATGTGTTAGACCATGTTGACTAGAGCAGGGGTCCTCAAACTGTGGCCTGTGGGCCACATGCGGCCTGCCAAGGACATTTACCCAGCCTGCTGGGTGTTTTTGCTGCCTGTCCTGCTTAACAACCAACTCATCCCAGGCCGAAGTGCGCATGTGTGGGATGTGCGCTGCACTCTCCGACTCCCCTCCTTCTCTCTGTCTCTAAATTCCTCCTCTCAGTCTCAGTGTGATCTGTGGAGTCATGAGCTTGCCTGTGCAGAGCCTGCTTCTGCCTGAGGAAGGAGGTAAGAACAAGTTAGGATTTTTTTTTTTAAGTTAGGAAGTCTATTGTTTTTTTTATTTTTGCAGTTAGTAGGGCCTGTTTTTTACGGTTAAAGGGGGGCCTGTTTTTTCTGACTTTTTTTTAAGTTGGTTAGTTGATTGGGGGTGGTTTCTAGGGGGTTGGATCACAGTGATAACGCAAATAGTCAGCGCTCAGTATTAAGCAAATTGTCAGTGGTCAGTGTTAATGCAAATGGTCAGTGATCAGTGTTATCATATGGGGGTCCCAAACAGGCAATCTGCCTAGGGCCCCATGGGAATTTAATCGGGCTCTGCAGAGAGCCGAGGAGTAGGAAACCCAATTTAATTGACAGTAAGTGCATTTATATTGTGATTGCTATTCAGTTGTGTCTGATGTTGCATGGTGTGTGCTGTGTAAGCCCCAGTTCACACTGTTGCGATCTCTGAGCAGTGTGAGTTCAGCCATATGCTTGTATGACTGAACTCTCATTAGATTCAGAAGAAAAAAGGCATGAACTGGAAATATAGTGGAGGAACCAGCTCTGTAATCGTGCCGGTTCCTGCACCGCACCAGTGTGAGCCTGAGGTAAAAGCGGAGTTCGACCAATATGGGCACTGGTGAGGCTGAAATGATGTGGACTGGCAAGGCTGCATTGATGGACTCTGATCAGACTGCATTGATGGGCAGTGCAGTCAAAATGTCTTTGTGTGGGCAAGGTTATTGCTTGTATATTGTTTTTGTAGTGCTGTATACATATATTGGTATTTTACTAATAGCAATTTGGAATCCCTAGGAAACAATGCTATCAAGAAAGAGAAAAATTGACTCGGAGTGTAGGATATTCAAAGAACAGTGAATTTATGATTACTTTTTCATGCAGTACAAGAAAAGAGCTGTGTGTTTGATATGCCAGAATATAGTGTCTGTGTTCAAAGAATACAATTTGCGTCAACACTATCAAACTCAACATAAAAGATAAATATGATTGTTTGGTCAGAGAAGTGAGAAAAGATAAAATATTAAAACTGAAAAATACATTGACAATTCAGCAAAATACTTTTATGAAGCAGGAGCATCTAAATATTTCATCGCTGTGAGCAAGTTTTCAAGTTGTCACGCTAATAGCATGCACAGGCAGACCATTCGTGGAGGGAGAATGCTGCGTTAAAGAATGCCTTCTTTCTGTTGCCAAAGAGAAGTGTCCAGAGAAGGCCCGTTTATTTAGTACAGTGAGTCTTTCAGGACCTACAATTACATGAAGGGTTGAAGGAATGGGCGACAATTTGCATCAGCATTTGCAAAACTCCACAAAAAAACTTTCCTATTTTTCCTTGACACTCGACGAAAGTAATGATGTTCGTGATTCTGCACAACTTCTAATTTTTATTCATGGGACAAACGACTATTTCAAAGTCACAGAAGAGCTTGCTGCACTGCAAAGCATCAAAGGAACAACTACAGGAGAGGATATCTATGAAAAGGTTTGCCAAACTGTAAATGGTTTGGAGCTGGAGTGGGCTGAACTAGCCAGTGTGACAACTGATGGTGCTCCTAGAGTGGTGGGGTCTAAGAAAGGATTAATTGCTCGCATTAACCAAGAGATGGACAAACATAACCATCCTCATCCGATAGCCATACACTGCCTCATCCACCAACAAGCGCTGTGTAGTAAATCACTGAAGTGGGACTCTGTTAGGAAAATTGTGGTATCTTGTGTTAACTTCATCAGAGCTAATGCACTAAACCACAGACAATTTCAGAAATTTCTCTCTGAGCTAAATGTTGCCTATGAAGATATTCTGTACCACACAGAAGTTTGTTGGCTGAGTTGAGGGAGAGTTTTGAAACATTTCAATGACTTACTTCCATAGATTACAGCTTTTCTGCTTTCAAAAAACAAAGAAGTACCAGAGCTAATGATGAGGAATGGAAATGGCACCTTGCCTTTCTGACAGATGTAACAGAGCTACTCAACAGCTTCAATGTGCAACTTCAAGGCAAGGGGAAGCTCATCTGTGATATGCGATCACATGTGAAAGCATTTGAAGTAAAATTAGGCCTCCTCATCAAACAAGTGAAGGTGGAAAATTTCTGTCATCTCCCCACAACTCAAAATCTGTTAGCGGAACAACCATTGGTTGCATTCCCAAACAAAACGTGTGTTGAATCACTGGAAAAGTTGCAAAAGGAGTTCCAATTTAGATTTAAAGAGCTTCATCTCCATGAACAGGACATACAGCTTTTCCACAACCCATTTTCTATTGACATTAAAAATGTGGATTCAATTTACCAAATTCAATTTACCAAATGGAACTGACAGAATGGTGACTCTCTGAAAGACGCATGCAAGTCAAGCAGCCTTCCTAATTTCTATGCATCTCTTCCCTCTGAGACATATCTTAATCTCAGGAACCATGCACTCAAAATGGCAACCATCTTTGGCAGAGTTATGTCTGTGAACAGACTTTTTCCAGAATGAAACATCTGAAATCTCCATCCAGATCTAGAGTAACTGATGCACACTTGCATCACTTGTTACGACTGGCAGTGACAAATATGGAACCAGACATTGACCATCTCATTAGCAAAAAGCAGGCCCATAGTTCCCATTGAAATACTGGTAAGTTTGTTGATTTAACATTACTTGTTTTTCATTTTAAATATTGTATTTGCTCCCATTTTGTTTTTTTACTTCAAAATAAGATATGTACAGTGTGCATAGGAATTTGTTCATAGTTTTTTTTTTTTTTTGAAACCATAGTCCGGCCTTCCAACGGTCTGAGGGACAATGAACTGGCCCCCTGTTTAAAAAGTTTGAGGACGCCTGGACTAGAGAAACAAACCCAGAGACACTCATATGTGTATAAGAGAGAGCTTTATATCAAAGAGCAATTCAAGTCCAAAAGTCTGATATTAGCCCATATGTCCGATACTAGTCTATAAATTCCTCTTCGGACTCACGTAGCACATGCAATGATGCCAAATGCAGGAAGATCACAGACCGGTGGGTGAAAAGTCTTATAGATCCAGTGGTGTGGAACTATCTCAGTGCTGGCACGAATCTCCACGTGGCTCCTCCCGCTCAAGTGTGGCTCCTCAACAGGAAGGTGAAGCAGAGAGAGCCTGTGGCCCACCTCCAGGGAGAAAGAGAGGAAATTCCTAGACTCCTCCTGAGTAGGCCACACCCACAAGGAGGCATCACCAGACTATGACCTGACAGGCTAGACTCCACCTCTGTACTAATTTAACAAATCAGCATGAAATTATGTTACTACCGCAAAATAATGAATAACTAGATAACGACAAGCTACCATTCCACTGCTGTTATTTATTAGGTGTTCTTGATGGTTTCAACTGATAACAGTACTATATACAACAGAACTAAACATAATGCGATAAATGTAATTAATGGCACCCAATTGTTTACTTGTTTATTTTTTAAAGTGGCTAATATGGCAAATTAAAAAATATAAATTTTAACACAATATAATTAGAAAAACAAATAGAATACTCTGATACACATTTATTATGGGTGTAAAGCCAATGCCACCACAAGTCAATGCCACCAGTAAGTAGGCTGGGACATTCTTAAATTTTCATTTATTTTTAATATTTGAATAAATATGTTGAATTATTTTAAATTTTAGAAAAATAATGCATTCTCTTCATCTGCCAGTTTCTGACTTTTGATTTCTCTAAATCTGAACTAAACAGAAGTACTTCAAAAGCTGTGACAGACAGTAAAATCAATATTTAGACATTATCCAGACCCTATCAGACACTGTTGTCGTATTAATGGGCAACTTCATTAACAGGCTTTTAAAATAAAATATATGAGTTCAAACTTACCAGAAACCTGCTGTAAAGCTCATAGTAATAACTGGAGGGGTAGTATCAGACAAATATATTATTGTGGAATGATAAAGTTATCATTACATTTTTCCAGATGGAATCTGATATTAGCTTGGATAAGAGGTCAGAATTACAAAATTGAGCTCACAATAAATCATTGAAATTCAAGAGTTCCCCAAAACTAACATTTCAGTTTTCCTGCCTTAATTTCAACTTTGAAATTTTCCTTTTCAAATTCATCCTTTAAAATGCTCCCGAAATACCTGAGGCTTTCTGTGCACCCATATAAATTTCATTCTAAAAAAAAATTATTCCAAGACTTGTGATTAAATGAAATTACTCGGTATGATTTTCTGTCCATAGTCTTTTAACTCCCATGTGGATAGCACCATGCAAAGAAAGTAGGTAGGACTAACATGAGCAGATTGGTCAGTTTTTCTATCTTGCGCATGATAAAATAAGCTATTTCAGAGCAGAGCACCAAGAGAGAAGTGCCACCAGCAAGTGGCAGTTTTGAAAGCATCAGATTCCTGGTGCACAGAGAGCAAAGCTGAGTGTTTTGGGGCATTTCAGAATGGGGATTGCTGCAGTGACCAGCGTGAGAACAGACATAATGACTTCTGACTTCCCTGTTGTGACAAGGCAGGGGTCAGATATGCCCTCACCCTCCATCATAGTTTACTGACACCAATCATTCTTCTCGTGACTTTCTACTTCTATTTGGATGTGATCATCATAATTCATTCCAATGGTCCCACAGAACTAACAGACAATACTCATGATTAAGGAGGGTTATTAGGGAAGTTAATAGATCACCAAAAATCAGGATCAGTAAGCAGCAAGGACATAGTCATTGGTCCACATCAATACCTCTCCTTACCCTGCAGCCAAGTTTCTTCTTCTGGTCTCTATCCCCTCAGCCAAGTGGCCCGTTGGCTTTTGCCGCTGTGGATCAGGAAGCCAGACCACCTGGTGCTCTGTCTCACAGTCCCATAGTCCTGGGCCAATTGAAGGTAAGGTTCCCCACAGTCTTAGTGCTGTTCCTCTGAGTCTCCCTGCCACAGTCTCTGGTGCCCCTGATCTTGGCAGCCTCCACCACTTCAGAGAGAGATTTTGAATGTCCTCTTTCAATGATCTTGCAGTTTTTCCTCTGTTCTAGATGCCTCTTGTGTACTGAAGAATGACTTTGGTAGAGGCGTTTTTTGCTTTTGTTTTTTTAACTGACAAGGACGAAGGATGGTGTCTTAAGACACATCCTCTAGTAAAGTCATCTTAAAGATGACCCCAAGGAAACCAAGGGTGTGACTTGGTTCAAACAATCTACCTATACTAGAGAACTCCCTAAAAAATTGGATCATCACCACAGGCAGAATCCAGAATTATAATGCATCAAATAAGGAATTAAGGTTAGAAGGGCCATATTAGTTTACTGCATCTCCATTGCAGAATTGGAATTCATCAGGGCTAAAGGAGCTTTGCAACACTTGCCTGAGCAAGGCAGAGTCCAAGGGATGCATCCTTGAGAAAACTAGAGAGCAATGTGCCTACCGGCCTGTACTGCAGACAAAACAACTGTATCCTTATGCTTTCTTATCCTGACTTACAGCAACCGGTTAACATCCCTAGTGAACCCACATACACCAGCAAAGTATAGGCCCTAAAGATGGACTGGTCATCTTGTTAGAATAAAAGAAAAAAGGTTGGAAGGTGGAGGCATGGTAGACTTCTGCCCCTTAGGTATCATCCTTGAGCACATGTGAAATTGGATCTCTTTTTTTGTGTAATTGGGGGAAGTGAGGCATGGGTTCCACTCTATTTCTTCATGTTTATATAACCAAAAGTGAAATAATACTGTGTCCAATGTGTGTGTGTGTGTGTGTGTGTGTGTGTACTAAAGCTCTATACAATAGAGAAAAATAACGCTTTTCAAAAACATTTCTTGATAATCTGTAAAATATTTAAGTAATTACTGGTACACTTAGAAATTCAATTCAAATCTCAAAGATCAGATCACTATTGATCACTAACCTAAGCATTTACATGCTAAAAATGGAGCAGTCGTGTATTCTAATTCGATTTGAGCTTCTGAAAATTAATACACTTAAAAATCATTAGAAAAAATAAAACTTATTTCAAATTTTAAGAAGTTTCATTATTGCTTCCATGTTTCTAAATGACAGAATTGGATGAATGACCTATTTTCCATTTATTTTTCTGATAGTTGGAAAAACTACTGCTTTATAATAGTATTTTATTTTAATACTGTCATATTTCAAAATATTTGAAATTTTAATTAAATGCAATGGTTATGTAGTTTTAATATTTCAAGTGTTTTCAATGATCAGATTTGATAGAGAAAATGAAATCAATATCAGTGAATTTATTATAAAGGTGGGAGAAAGCTAGGAAGAAGGGAAGTATGCAAGAGGAAGGTCTGAGTGAGTGGAATGAGGAGAGCAGGGAGAGGGCGAACAAAGGGAGGGAAAGGAGAATGTGTAGGCTGTCTCACTGCAAGGACAGGAGGAACACTCCCTATGGAGAGGGTTGGTGTATAAAATAGTCATTGACATCAAATAAAAATTTTAATCTTATTTCCTGATAATTCTGTATCTTGCATTATCTGACCCTTGTCTAATTTCTCAATGTCAACTCTTACCAATCACAATATGATCTTTCTTTTTACTCTAACCATTAAAAATTAGCTATATTTGGGTGCATGCTCCGCCTT
>NW_022111324.1:37677713-37679117 GCF_000313985.2 Echinops telfairi | reverse complement strand
TCCCTCAGGTAGTGTAGCCTCTAAATTGGGGCACAGAACAAGCAAGGCAGCCACACACTGGTCTGATGATCAAAGAGCAAGAGGCAAGAAAGGCGAGGCTTCCCAAGCCATTGATCTCTCCACCCTTTAATTAATCCCACTTGTGTTTATCGGCCAGGCTGGCACAATAAACAACTACCTCAGGGGGTTTATATGACCTGGATTCCATGTGTCATGAGCTCTTATTTGTACGAGTGTACAGACTCCAGTCTAACCTGAAGTAGAAGTCAGGTCTTGGGTCATGATAGTGAGGGGTGAGGCACAATTTATAATCACAAAGAAGAGGAAACAACCCAAATTTCCATCAATAGACGAGTGGATTAGAAAACTCTGGTACATACACACAATGGAGTACTATGCATCACTAAAAAGCACTGATGATCACATGAAGCACCTGGGAAGAGATGGAGGAACTCATGCTAAACAAACGTAGACAATCACAAAAGGATGAGTACAACATGAGCCCGCTGAGGTAAGTATAATCAGCACAGTAGGGATAGAAGAAAAGCCACTCATCTCACACTGTACAGGCTGAGGTACAGCAATTGGGTGGGGGGCAGATCAAACCCAAGGATGTATGTGTCATTCCAACGCTAAGAAGGGGAAAGGGTGGGGGAAAGGGAGAAAATGGCACTGGGGGAATAGGACACTAATTCACCCTGGGGTGGTATTGTTTATGTCTCCACAGAAATGGGAGTGTGAGTGCAGACCCTACCAGGGCACGCCAAACCTTGAGGGCAACATAACCACATGGAGCAACCCATGAACAGAGAGATCTACAAAGCCAGCCCCCATCAGAGACAACCGGACCCCTCCCTAGAAGTATGTGCTACAGAGGACAACACTAAACCTACAGGTTGGGGAGAGGGACCAGCCTGCCACACCCATGCAAAAGCTAACCAAGAAGGACAAAGAGAGAGCCAAGGACTAGACCCCATACTGACCCACCAACCTCTGAGAATGATGGATGGCCCTGCACAGAGCTACTAAGGCAGAGAGGGCTGTCAGGCCGAAAACAGCTCGAGACATGATGTCCCCTCAACGGGGCATACGGAGAACACTACTGGGGACACACGGCGGCGAGGAATGAGTCAAGTGTGACCACCTCCACCTCCACAAAGGGGAGAACCAAGAAGAAACATAACAGATTAGCAATGGGTACAAAGCAAAACCACAACCCCCCTGAGGTGCTCCTGGAACGCCCTAGAACTAGTGGGGAGATAGCAGACAGACTTGTGTTTGCTTTGGGGTGCGTTTTTTGGCTAGTTCTTTGTTTTGTTTTTTCTAATACTTTGTTCTAACAAGCTGACATTCTGTGATGCTCATCCTCCCGGCACAATCACTGAAGACAAAATGGGTGCATAA
>NW_022111324.1:37676138-37677613 GCF_000313985.2 Echinops telfairi | reverse complement strand
CCTCTAAATTGGGGCACAGAACAAGCAAGGCAGCCACACACTGGTCTGATGATCAAAGAGCAAGAGGCAAGAAAGGCGAGGCTTCCCAAGCCATTTATCTCTCCACCCTTTAATTAATCCCACTTGTGTTTATTGGCCAGGCTGGCACAATAAACAACTATCTCAGGGGGTTTATATGACCTGGATTCCATGTGTCATGAGCTCTTATTTGTACCAGTGTACAGACTCCAGTCTAACCTGAAGTAAAAGTCAGGTCTTGGGTCATGATAGTGAGGGGTGAGGCACAATTTATAATCACAAAGAAGAGGAAACAACCCAAATTTCCATCAATAGACAAGTGGATTAGAAAACTCTGGTACATACACACAATGGAGTACTATGAATCACTAAAAAGCACTGATGATCACATGAAGCACCTGGGAAGAGTTGGGGGAAATCATGCTAAACAAACGTAGACAATCACAAAAGGACGAGTACAACATGAGCCCGCTGAGGTAAGTATAATCAGCACAGTAGGGATAGAAGAAACGCCACTCATCTCACACTGTACAGGCTGAGGTACAGCAATTGGGTGGGGGGCAGATCAAACCCAAGGATGTATGTGTCATTCCAATGCTAAGAAGGGGAAAGGGTTGGGGAAAGGGAGACAATGGCACTGGGGGAATAGGACACTAATTCACCCTGGGGTGGTATTGTTTATGTCTCCACAGAAATGAGAGTGTGAGTGCGGACCCTACCAGGGCACACCAAACCTTGAGGGCAACATAACCACATGGAGCAACCCATGAACAGAGAGATCTACAAAGCCAGCCCCCATCAGAGACAACCGGACCCCTCCATAGAAGTATGTGCTACAGAGGACAACACTAAACCTACAGGTTGGGGAGAGGGACCAGCCTGCCACACCCATGCAGAAGCTAACCAAGAAGGACAAAGAGAGAGCCAAGGACTAGACCCCATACTGACCCACCAACCTCTGAGGATGATGGATGGCCCTGCACAGAGCTACTAAGGCAGAGAGGGCTGTCAGGCCGAAAACAGCTCGAGACATGATGTCCCCTCACGGGGCATACGGAGAACACTACTGGGGACACACGGCGGCGAGGAGTGAGTCAAGTGTGACCACCTCCACCTCCACAAAGGGGAGAACCAAGAAGAAACATAACAGATTAGCAATGAGTACAAAGCAAAGCCACAACCCCCCTGAGGTGCCCCCAAAATGGACTTCAAGCTAGAAGGCACAGCTCCTGGAACGCCCTAGGACTAGTGGGGAGATAGCAGACAGACCTGGACTTGTGTTTGCTTTGGGGTGCGTTTTTTGGCTAGTTTTTTGTTTTGTTTTTTCTAACACTTTGTTCTAACAAGCTGACATTCTGTGATGCTCATCCTCCCGGCACAATCACTGAAGACAAAATGGGTGCATAAACAAATGTGGTGAAGAAAGTGGATGGTGCCCAGCTCTTAAAAGATATAGC
>NW_022111324.1:37671909-37674713 GCF_000313985.2 Echinops telfairi | reverse complement strand
CTAGAGAATTTCAGAGAAGCACACTAAAAAATGACTTTGCGAAGAGTAGTGATTTATGAGTTAAGCTTATATTCTTAATTATGTACAGTTTGGGTGAAGGACATCTCAAATTGTAATAACCTATGATAAATATATGAGTAGCATAAACATCCACTGAAATAAGGTGTTTTTAATCCTTAGAAAATAATATCCAAAGCTTTTAAAGATAAAACAAATGAACGTTAGCAAGAACAGAAACGGTTGGACCAAACAACAATCTCCCAGTGTAATTTAAGCAAGCCTCTGTAGGGTGAATAGGATGAGTCAGACCCTGGAAAAATGAATATCCATCTCTAATTTAATGTTGAATAGAGAAAAGATAAATGCTTATTTTCAGAAGTGACTTTGAAAATTAACTTCCCAAGGTCTTTCTCAATATTTAACATGTTGCAAACATAAGTTTAAGATCTCCCCAAATTAAAAAAAAATAATCTAGTTAGTCTTTGACACATAAAACTTCTTCCATGATACCACTGTGTTAACTCGCTCCATATCTGCCAACAGCACAGGACAAGCTGTGCCCTTTATCTCTTCACAAATAGGCTGCTGGTTACTTCTATGGAGCCCTTTGCACACTGTCTTGTAATTTTTCATTGTCTGGTTAGTGTTCCCCACTGGATTCCAGCTATTATTTGTAGTACCAGATGTAAAGCCTGCTAAACCACAAGGCACTCGATAAATGTTTATTGTGTGAGCTAATCATGATGAGATGTGCACCTAACATACAAAACAAAATCTATGCTGCTTTCAGAACTAGTTTCACTGTATTTCCTATGAAGATTTCACTAAGTCTCTCATGTGAATTTATGGCTCCTACCAAATAGCTTAATCAGTTGGGGAAGTTCCACTCTGCCTTACAAGATTGCTATGAGTTGAAATCAACTCAGCAGCAATCAGTTTATCTCATGAATTAGTCAAGTGGAAAGTTGGAAAGTTTGTTTGCATAAACATCTGTTGATAGCATTTTCTATTAGACATTAAATTAGAGATGTGCATTCATTTTCCCAGTGTCTGATTCATCCTACTCACCCTCCAGAGGTTTTCTTAAATCATAATGGGAGATTGTTATCTGGTCCATCTATTCCTGTTCTTGCTAAATTTCATTTTTATATTGTTGTCAATGTACACCAGAAAACACACAGACACACAATATAGAAGATGGGAAACATGACATCAGTCCCTTCACTCATTACTGGAAACACCTGAGATGTTACTATAACTACTTAAATTCCAGAGTAACAGGAACTCAGTTATTGAAAAGACTGCAATTTTTCCCTTGATGAAGTAAGCAGGCATGGGGTGTAGGGTTAGTTTAAATAATAAAAACAGATAAAGAGCAATGTAACAGAGAAATTACTGTAACCTGAATAAAGGCTGAACATGATAGTGGGGGCAAGAGGAAAGTAAACGGAAATAGAGGAAAGAACTAGGAGGCAAAGGGCACTTATAGAGGTCTAAATACAGGCATGCACATATGTAAATATATTTTTATATAATGATAGGGAAATAGATCAATATACATATATTTATGTTAAGTATTGAGGAAATAGATCAATGTACATATATTTATGTTAAGTATTGAGGTAGCAGATCAACATTGGGGCTCTACTCAAGTACTCCATCAATGCAGGAATACTTTGTTCTAATAACCTGGCACTCCGTGATGCTTAGCTTTCTGACACAATTATTGAAGACCAAATGGGTGCATAAGCAAATGTGATGAAGAAAGCTGATGGTGCCCATCTATCAAAAGATATAGCATCTGGAGTCTTAAAGGCTTGAAGATAAACAAGCAGCCATCTAGCTGAGAACCAACAAAATCCACATGGAAGTAGCACACCAGCCTGTGTGATCATGAGGTGTCGATGGGATCAGATATCAGGCATCAAAGATCCAGAACAAAAAGGCATATCAATTTAAATGAGGTGGAGTTCAGAGTGGAGAGCCAAAGCCCATCTATGGATAATTGGACATCCCCTTACAGAAGAGTCACAAGGAAGAGACAAGCCAGCCAGGGTACAGTATAGCACCTATGAAACATACAACTTTCCTGTAGTTCTTTAATGCTTCCTCCCACCTCCTATTGTGACCCCAATTCTATGTTACAAATCTGACTAGAGCACACACATGGGTACAGATAAGAGGTGAAAACACAGGGAATTCAGAACAGATAAAGTCCTCAGGACCAATAATGAGAGTAGCAATAACAGGAGGCTAAGGGGAAGGTGCGGGGAGAAAGGGGAAACGAATGGCAATGATCTAAATATAATCCCCTCCTGGGGGATGGACAACAGAAAAGTGGGTGAAAGGAGACATCAGACAGTGTAAGACATGAAAAATAATAATTTATAAATTATTAAGGTTTCATGAGGGAGGGAGGATGGGAGAGAGAGGGGAAAATGAGGAGCTGATACCAAGGGCTTAAATAGAAAGAAAATGTTTTGAAAAAGATGATGGCAACAAATGTACAAATGTACTTGACACAATAGATGGATGTATGGATTGTGATAAGAGCTGTATGAGCCTCCAATAAAATGATTTATAAATAAATAAATAATAAAAACAACTGATATAGCAAAAAAGTGATCGTGTGTTATAGATTACACATACAGTGAATGTGGTAGGTAGGTTTGTTGTGCCAACCTGGCCAATGAACACGTGGGATTAATTGAAGGGCGGAGAGATAAATGGCTCAGTGAGCCTCACCTCCCTCTCTCTCTTGCTCTTTGATCATCGGACCAGTGTGTGGCTGCTTTGCTTGTTCT
>NW_022111324.1:37669859-37670860 GCF_000313985.2 Echinops telfairi | reverse complement strand
GACTCAGAGGACACAAGTCGGTAAGACACTTGCTGCAAACCATGAAGTTGGAGATCCCATCCACCTAGAGGTGCTTTAAAGATAGGTATGGCCAACTACTCCCCCAAGCAGACATTTAAAACTCTATTGCACACCATTCCACTCTGATCCATATGGTCATGGGTCAGAGTAGACTCAACAGTGATTGGCTTGGGTTCTTTTTTTATTTCTATTTTTGGTTTTAAGTGCTATTATAGATAGAAATTTTAGAGAATATTTTTCATGCCTCTTCTTCCCTTCTTTCCCATATATATATGACTAAAAATTTAACAAATGCAGATAACAACCTATGCTAACACTAATTATTTAATGAAGAATTAACTTATTTACTTACCATATATAATTACTTGTCCCTGTGTTTATCTTACCCAGCAAACTACTCCCCACAAAAACTCTTCACAATACTGATCTGAAAAGAAGCCCATCTGAAGGACTTCAGTGATGGACTGTGCTAGACCAGGTGGTCTAGAGAAAAAAAATGCAGTGATACTCATAAATATGTAAGGAAGCACTTTATATCAAGAAGTACTTATACATCAAGAAGGCATCCCAGCCCCATCCAACGCAAGTCCCGAAGTCCAATGCTAGTCTATAAATCCCTCTCTTAAAGTCATGAAGCCCCATGCCAGTGATGTAGAATGGTGAACCAGGAAGCAGAAAGATTACAGGCTGGTCTGTACAAAGTTGCATGGATCCAAGGTCAGTGGAAACAGGTAGGGCACTAGTAACTCTCAAGGTGGGGTGGCCCAATTTGGGACAAACAGGGTTCCAGCAGGCAGGAAGGTGAAGGGGCAATGTGCTAGACTGGGTTGACTACAGAAACAAATCCAGAGATACTCATATTTGTGTGAGAGAGAGCTTTATATCAAAGAGTAATTGTATATTAAGAAAACATCCAATCCCTGTCCAGATCAAGTCCATAAGTCTAATATTAGCCCATATGTCTGATACTAGTCTATAAA
>NW_022111324.1:37665637-37667795 GCF_000313985.2 Echinops telfairi | reverse complement strand
CTGTTTCTTTTTATCTTCTGCCTGCCCCACCACCTCACTCACCCTTCTTCTGCCTCTTAATAATTCCTCTCAGCGACATTGCTGTTGCTCCAATACCACCCGGATCTCAACATCCTCCTCGTTGTTGCTTTCAATTCCTGAGTGGTTCCCCTGTCTATGGTGTTGTTTGCTTACGGTTCCTTTTCCCTACTTCCTCCTGCCCGGAAGTTTCTCCGGAACCATCGTCCATGCTTTCTCCCCGGGCTTGCTTCCCATGCCTATCTTTATAGGTAAGCAAAACAACAATAGTAGAGAGAAAACAAAAAGAAAAAATTGAATAAAAAGAGAAAAAACAAAATTAAAAAGCTAGCAAACAGACAAAAAGAAAACTGAAAAAGCATACGTAATTCCAGGTCTGACCACTGACCTTGATGACTATCTCCTGGTGGGGGGTTCCAGGAACTGCCTCTCCTAGCCTGAAGTCTATGTTTGGGGGTCTTCAGGGGGTTGCAGCCTGGCTTTGCTCCCATTGTTGATCTGTTATGTTCCCTCCTTGGTTCACGCCATTGTGGGCGTAGTCAGACAGGACTCACTCCCCACCATGTGTGCCCAGTATTGTCCTCTATCGCAGTATGTTCCAGTGAAGGGACATCATGTCTCGAGCTGTTATCGGCCATAAAGTCCTCTTCGTGCCTTAGGAGCTCCATGCAGCCCCGCCATCCTCAGTATGGGGTCTCGTCCTTAGCTCTCTCGCTTTCTGTATGGGCGTGGCAAGCCAGCCCC
This sequence comes from Echinops telfairi, assembly GCF_000313985.2. NCBI lineage: Eukaryota > Metazoa > Chordata > Mammalia > Afrosoricida > Tenrecidae > Echinops > Echinops telfairi. The sequence goes on along the minus strand of NW_022111324.1, from coordinate 37,667,033 downwards.
TCTCCCCAACCTGAGGTTTAGTGTTGTCCTCAGGAACAAGTTAGGCTCTGATTCGGGCCAGCCCTGTAGCCCACTGGGTTCAGGAGTTCCTCCCTGTGTTTACGTTGCCTCGAGGTTCGGTTCGTCATAGTGGGGTCTGCTCTCACACTCCCATTTCTGTGGAGACATAAACAATGTCCTCCCCCTGGGTGGATTAGTGCTCCAGTCCCCCAGTGTCATCATCTCACTCTTCCCCACTCCCTTCATCCCTCCCCCTCCCCCCCTTCTTTGTGTTGCAATGACATGTACATCCTTGGGTTGGTCTGTCCCTGCCTGATTGCCTGTACCTCACCAGTAAGTGTGAGATGAGTGGCGTTTCTTCTATACCCTCTGGGCTGATTATACTTACCGCAGGGGACTCATGCTGTACTTGTCCTTTTGTGATTGGCTAAGTTCACTTAGCATAATTTCCTCCACTCTTCCCATGAGCTTCATGCAATCATTAGTGCATTTTAGTCATGCGTAGTACTGCATTGTGTGTAAATGTCAGGGCTTTCTGATCCACTCTATTGATAGAAATTTAGGCTGTTTCCAATATATATATATATATTTAGAGAAAATGAAGTTAGGCCCGAGGAACTTTTATTTTTGAAATTTGATTTGCAGTTGTTTTTTTCTGGTTACAAGAGTAAGTATACATTTTTTTGGTATAATAACAAGTACTGAAAAATACAGAGAAAGAAATAAAAATAACCTATAATCATATTCCAAAACCCAAATGACTCATGGCAACACTATTAACTCTAGTATATATTTACAAAATTGGAGTTATGCAGTCTATAAGTCTTGTGTCTGATTTTCCCTCATATTGTGTCATGGCATTCAGTTTTCTTGGATATTGAATGTGTATTTCCCCCCACATATGAAATCGTTTCTGTTGAGTCAATTCTGATCCATGGCATGCCCGTGTGTATCAGAGTAGAACTGTGCTCCATTGGGTTTTCAGGGGCTGATTTTTTTTTTCTGGAAGATCACCAAGATTTTTCTCCCTACACACCTCTGGGAAGACTCAGTCCCCTTTCCTACTACTGAGTGTGATGTTTGTATCACCCAGAGACTTCATTCCTTTTTTTGTTTTTGTTTATTTAAATTAAATACTTTTATTGGGAGCTCTTACATCACTTGTCAAATTCCATACATTCATCCATCTTGTCAAGCACTTTTGCACATATGATGCCATCATCATTTTCAAAGCATTTTCTTTTTCCTTGAACCCTTGATATCAGCTCATCATTCCTCCCCTACCTCCCCCACCCATCCTCCCTAATGAACCCTTGATAAGTTATAGATTATTATTTTCATATTTTATATTGTCCTCTGTCACCCTTCAACCACTTTTCTGTTGTTAATCCCCCTG
>NW_022111324.1:37661694-37663254 GCF_000313985.2 Echinops telfairi | reverse complement strand
GGTGTTAGATATTTTCAAATGCTTTACTTGCATCTATTAATATATCATGTGATTCTTATCCTTTTTCTTATCAATGTGGTGAATAATATTGATGGACTCTCAGATGTCAAATCATCCCTGCATCCCTGGAATGAATCCCACCTGAGCATGATGGATGATATATTTTAAATATTTTTGTATTCGATTGGCCAATATTTTGTTGAGGACTTTTGCATCTATATTTATTAGATATCAGTCTGTAATTCTCTATTCCTGTGGGGATTCTTGCTCTGTTTGGGTATTTAAGTTATACTGGCTTTATAGAATGAGTTTTCCATCTTTTTCTATGCTCTGAAATAATTTGTGGAGGATCAATGTCAGCTCTTCCCTGATTGCTTGGTAGCAATCTCCTGTAACACCGTTTGGTCCAGGAGCTTTTTTGTTGGTAGTCTCTTGATAAATATATCTACTTCTTCTTTTGCTATGGGTCTGTTGAGGTTCTTGACCTCTATCTAGGATTATCTGGGGAGGGATTGCTTTTCCAAGTAATTGTCCATGTCTTCCATGTTGTTGAATTCATTAGAATACAGACTTGCATAATGCTTTGTGATTACACTTTTAATCTCTTTGGGGTCTGTTGTATTTCCCTACTTTCACCCCCTCATCTTGGCTATTGACATTTGCTCCTTCCTTTCCTAGGTTAGAATTGCCAGCAGTCTGCCGATTCTGCTGATCCTTTCAAAGAACCACCTATTTTTGCTGCATTGGGTTTTTGCATTATTCTCTTGTCTTTCCCCTCTTTTAATTCTGCCCTTACTTTTATTGTTTCTTTTCTTTTGCTATTGGAGGGGTTGTTCTTTTCACTCTGTTCTAATTGCTGGAGGTTTTGTCATAGCATATCAATCATACATCTCTCTTCCTTTTTCTTATATGCATTAATCACTATCAAATTTCTCAAGAGATTTCTTTACTTCACTGCTATTACCCAGGCATTTTTAAAGAGTATGTTGTTCAGTCTCCATGTGTTTGTCTATATGTTCTGTTTCTTTCATTTTTGCTATCCTGTTGCATAACATTTAATCTGAGGAAATGGATTGTAAGATCTATGTTTTAAAATTTGTTAGTTTGCTTTGCAGCATACTGTGGTCTATTCTAGAGTATGCAACCTGTACACTAAAGAAGAATGTATATTGCACTGTTTGTTGTTGGGTGGAGGGCTTTGTGTATATCTAGGAATTTGAGTTAAGTGTGTTGTTTAGTTATTCGGTTTCTATAGTGAGTTTCTTTCCTGATAATCTGTCTTTCTTTGAGAGTAATCTATTGAAGTCTCCTATTCTTATTTTTGAGCTGTCTATTTCTCTCTCCTACTGTGTGAAGATTTTATTGATGTATTTAAGGATTTTTTCAGTGGAGGTGTACACAAGGGGGTACCCACCAAAAAGCAGGATTGATATTTTTAATGCTATGTGTTAAAAAAATTTTTAGAACACAATCTTATCACCTTCAAAGTATTCTCCATTACACTTAATACATTTGTCAAATTTGCTATTCTATTCTTGGAAACATTTCTCAAACTCATGT
>NW_022111324.1:37658034-37661045 GCF_000313985.2 Echinops telfairi | reverse complement strand
CAGCACCCAGGGCTGCATCGGGATAGGTCCATGTAGCTTCTCCTTGGGGATGTCTTGTAGGAAGTCAATCTTGCAAGCTGAAGCAGGGAACTGCACCCGGTGGAAACATCACAAAACAAGGGACCCAAGAACTGGAAAGGCGAGGCTCACCACCCATTTATCCCTCCGCCTTTCAATTAGCCCCACATGTGATTATCGGCCAGGCTGGCACAATTAATAACTCACACACTGTTCCAAAACCTTTTCAGAACCTCTAAATAGGAAACTTTAGTAGCAGTCTGCTCTGGTGAAACAAACTCCAAATGCACCATGAGTCAACATTTTCATCCCTTCATGAAGTTGACGCATTCCAGAATGAGGTTTGTCATCAATCAGCATTTCATCTGTTTTGAAACGAGAAAACCACTCATACACTTGAGTTTATCCCATAACACTGTCATTGTAAGCTACGTTCAACATCACAACAGTTTCTGCAGCACTTTTACTGAGCTGGTAACAAAATTTCATGACTGTACACTGTTCTCTTAAATCTACCATCACAAAAAGTGAGGTTTGGACAAAAAGTGGTTTTACAAAAATATTCACTGTGAGAAGAGTGAATCTTTCCAGGCAATATCACTGAGTGCATTAACTCAGAGTTGCTAGATACTTAACTAGTGGGAAAAACACAAACAACGAAAGCTACAATATGCTCAGTAAAATTCTGGGTTTGGGGGTACTGTTTCATGTTTATTTTAGTTATGTCTTATTAATCTACTATTCTTTTAGTAATTTGGTAGTGATCATTTTGTGTCTAGTTATGGTTTTTTACTTTGAAGTCTAATTAGTCAGAGATTAATAGTGTCACTCCTGCTTTTATAAAGTTGCCATTTGCTCATTAGATTGTTTTATATACTTTAAGGTTTAGCTTATTTTTGTCTTCTAGTTTAAGGTGTTTCTCTTGTAGGTAGTATACACAAAGGTGTTGCTTTCTAATCCAGTCTGTCTTTTGCTATCAGAGACAAAATCCACTCTCTTTCTTTTGATTGGCACATTTAATCCATTGACACTCACTGTCATTACTGATATATAAAGTTTTAGAACTGTTATTTTTCTGTGTATGTGTTTGGTTTCTTTTCTTATTGTGTATGTGGTTTCATTGGTTCTTATTCCTCTTATAATTCAGCGTTGCTTTGAATGCTTCATTCATTATACTAGTTTCTGCTGACTATTGTTCCCTTTCAGGCTCTTACATTAGTCTGCTCTTGTAGATTGTCTGCCCATAGTCAGTAAGCTACCTTTTTTTTTTTTTTGTAATGATGGTCTGGTTTATACAAATGTATTTTGTTTTTCTTTATCTGGAAATACCTTTATTTATCCTTTGTACTTTAGCTTTGAGTGATAAGAGATAGATTTAACAGGAGTCATAAAACATATGTTGGTGAAATGAAGAAAAAGGCATAGAGAAATTTAAGCATAGAGGGTAGGGGTATAATAGTGAGCATAAATTACAATAAATAGTAGTAATAACTAAAGGATCATCTGGATAGACCATCAATTTTGTAAAAATAATCAAAACATATAATTTATGAAAAACAATAAGACTTAATAGGTTATATGGAAGTATATTTCACTAAGAGGTGGACAGAATGAACAGAATGAAATAATGAGTGGGGTAGGAGAAAAGTGTAAGCTAATAAACCACAAGAAGAGGATTTATGTGCACACGTGCACACACACACACACAGACACACAAACACACACACCTATTTATTTTGCCATTGCCACAAAAAAAAATCAGTTGTTTTACCGGTTTCTTTATTAATATATACACTGTGTCATTCCATAATCCAATTACTTCCAGAAGAATTGCAAAATAAAGAAGTTGAATTAAAGCAGAAAAAGGAAAGTGTAAGAAAAGCAAGGAAAAGAAAAAGCAAGCAGAGGAGAAAGCTCAAACAAGATATGTGCAGATAATAGAAACAAAACAAAAAATCCACGAGGTTTTGTCTTGATTGTGAATATGGAGTTGTGTTGCTAAAACAGCATAAAAGTGGATCTTTGCTGACAGGGTCCAAGGAGAGAAACTGTAGCTTAAAAAAAAAAAAAAAGGAAATGGTTTGCTTGTGTCTGCCTGGAAATCATTATTTCTCCATAGGTGGGTAAGCTGCATGGAAGGAGAAGGTGAGAGCCCAAGGAATATAGATTAAATGAAAATCAATGAAGAATATAAAAATAGAAAAATCAAAAGTATCCCTCAATTTGGGTGGAGATTACTACTCTTTTGGAAAGGATGGTATGTATGCACACTTGTCTGTTACTCAGGGGAGGAAAGTGTGCTATGGGCCATGGGCTAGAGATAAAGAGGAAGTAAAAATAAAGGAAAGGCAAAAAAGCAATGCTTGGGTAGTGTGGCTACTGGTGCCAAACTACCCATACAGTCTACTATCCACACAGGACTCCAAGAGGCCATTGAGGTGAGCGGTTTGGTTAGGTTGGTTGAGATGGGAGCCGGGAAGGATTGACTCATGTGGTGGGAGAAGGGGTGGCTGGCAAAGTGCACTGAAATGGCTCAGGTTGCTGTTCAATGGTGCAGGGAAACGAAGAACAATTAGTGTGTGTTCTGGATCTTTGACATAAAAAACAAACAAACCCCAAGTTGGTGTGTATCACTTTTAAGTTGATTTTCTGGCTTCCAGGGAGCACAGTATTCCCTCTTGGAGAGACATCTCTTATTTTCTAGGAATGTTCCGGTGCTTGTTTTATCACCACCACCATACTGTGCATCTTTGTGGGAGCAGATGGACAAGTCTTCTGTCCCTTGGAGTAACTGCTGTGTTTGAACTCGGGGCTTCTCATAAGTTGCTAAGGACTTAACCACTGCACCACCTAGGCTCCTTATCTATATACACAGGGGTTAGGATTTATAACACGTATTATTGGAAGACACCATTCTTTCATGTATATATTTAAGATATAAAAATTTATATAGATTTTATCATATCTTTCATTATTTCTTTCCTATCTGATTT
>NW_022111324.1:37655097-37656949 GCF_000313985.2 Echinops telfairi | reverse complement strand
AAGAAACATTCTGACCGGAACCAATGATAACAACAAAACAAACCCACTGCCTTGGAGATAAGCTCATCTCAAAGCCAAGCTAAAGGACTGAGTAAAACTGCGCCATGGGATGTCCAGGGCTCTAACTCTTATGCAAGCAGATTGCCTCATCTCCTCTGGTCAAACAGTGGATTAAAATCACCAACCTTTTGATTAGCACCTAAGCATTTTATCCAGTGTGTCAGGAGGGCTCTTTCTTAAGGATGACAGTCTAGGAAACCCTGCACAGCACTTCTGCTCGAGTCAAAGGGTTTCTGTGAGTTAGAATTGACTTGATGGAATGGGCACAACAGCAGGATGTGTGCATCATCTGAATGTACTGACAAGTCACTGTGCCAGCTTTGATGGCTGTGAAAATTCTGCTGTGCAACTTTATATAAATACATTGTTCACCGATGTTAGTCTGAATCTAGGACAATAATTGGTACAGTCTGTTTACTAAATACATATTGAATTAATAAAATGTCAAGATATTTCAAATTATAATGTAAGTTTTAAAATACTACGCTGATACCTCTTCATCTACTTAGGGTATAGAAGTTAACCAAAGATCATCATTTCTGGTTTAATTCTGAAAACAAAACAAAACCACTGATAAAATATAATTTAATGTATTTCTTTAAAACTGTTTAAGATCCATAGAAACAAAGAAATTCAGAGAGGGTTAAACCATTCTAGAACAACAAAGAATTCCAGAGAGAGGATGAACTCTTTTAGCGAAACGATGAATTGACTTTGAAGCGCCGGGGTCTTCAGCAATTCCAAGGAACACATCCACATGGGATTGGCAATCCTTCGATGCAGAGATTTTGCTTAGACAGCAGGATTTTCAGAGGCATAAAACCTAGCACCCCGCCTTCAACATTTTCTTTTTTCCATACCATAGGCCATGCTGCATGTCTTCTTATTTAATCTCTCATATTTTTTTGAAATTTATTTTTAAGATTCTTTGAAACTTAATTTAAAGGTGATTTGGTCCAGCCAGAACGTGCCTGCCTCCATCTGCATTTCCTCAAGTTCAGCATAGTTACAGGTTACCTGGATAAGGACAAATCTCTTCGGGTGGCCATTTTTCACAGAAAGTCAGCAGAATTCTGAGTTTGAATTTTATGTATTTGACTTTCTCTTTTGTTCTGTAGTCCTGAGATTCATAGACAGTGAAATTCAATTTCACCTGAATTTTGAAAATGCCTTCAAGTGTAAAACTGGCAATATTGTTTGCATCACACTCTGGGATTCCAATTTTGCTTCATATTTGCCTGGCTTCTGCATATATCTTACATTATTGACAGCTCAATTGATGCATTAAAAATGCATAATGCATAATGTTTATAAGTATAGGTATGTTGCAGAAAGAATGAGTCAGAAAAACTTGTCCATAATACTATTATACATGAGATCCCTCACCTCACTACCATCAAATCAATTTCAACTAATAGAAATCCTATACGACAGGGTAGAACTGCCCTTTTGGGTTTCCCGGGGTTTAAATCTTTATGAGAGAGACAGCCTCATCTTTCTTCTGATGAATGAGATAGGCAACAGAATATTTTTTAAAAACTCTTACCTGTTATTTTAGTTAAAAAAATAAACATAGTAGTGAAACACATCTCTACTATAATAACCTCATAGTAAATTTTTTATATTGCTTAATATAAAAATAGTATAAACTTTTGGTTTATTATTTATTTATTTAAAATCATTCTATTAGGAACTCTTTATTTTTTAAATCCTTTTATTAGGGGCTCATACAACTCTTATCCCAATACGTACATCAATTGTGTAAAGCACATTTGTACATTCATTGCCCTCA
>NW_022111324.1:37630072-37654023 GCF_000313985.2 Echinops telfairi | reverse complement strand
TATGGCAGAATTGCTACCACAATCAGTTTCAAAACATTTTCACTTCTGATTTTTAATTAAGATGGGCTAATAATAAGTAATTCCATCTTCCAGATTCTTCCTGGTTGCCCAATATGTGTTCAGGTGACTTCGTTTTATAGGCAGTCACTCATATCTGCCTCACCATTTGGACAGAGCTCTCATTTCATCTTCACACACCACTAGTTTACATTTTCTTAAGTTCAGTACATATTCTTTTGCAATCAACATCCTTTCATACCTATAATCATTACCTGGAGAAAAACAGGTATAGTTACAAATGTTCTCAGTGGGCTGAAAACACACCACTATGTTTGTTTGGTTTTATCATTTTTAACTTTTTTTTAAATTAAAAGATTTTATTTGAGGCTCTGACATCACTTCTACCCATCCAGACATAAATTGTATTGAGTATATTTGTATATATATTACCAGCATTTTTTCTAAACATTTACTTTTCATATCAACTCCTCTTTTTCCCCTCCCTCCCACCCACCCTCATGACCACTTGATAAATTATAAATTGTTATTATTTTCATATCTTACACCAACTGCTGTCTCCCTTCCCCCATGGTTTCTGTTGCTCATCCCCCTGGATGTGTGTGTATGTGTTGATATTTGCAATTGGTTCCCCCTTCCTCCCCTCCTCTCCCTACCTTTTTTTTAAGGAAACAATTAATAAAATAAAACAACAACAGCAAAACCCTTATTTGGTTTCCATGTTAAAATCATTCAATTAAGCTAAAGAGATATAATGAAATAATCAAGGGGGAGAGGAAGGTGGTACTCAGGATAAGCTTCTTTTCTCTCAGAGTCCAGAATAGAAAATGCATCAGCTCAGAAGCAACAAAGCCCACATGGAAGAAGCACACCAGCCTATGTGATCACGAGGTGTCAAAGGGATCAGGTATAAGGCATCATCAGAACAAAAAATCTTTCCATAATGAATGATGTGGGGAGTGCGGAGTGGAGACCCAAAGTCCATGAGTAGGCCACTGGAGATCCCCTTGCAGAGGGGTCTTGGGGAAGAGAAGAGCCAGTCAGGATGCGATGTAGCAACGATGAAAAATACAACTTTCCTCTAGTTCCTAAATGTTTCCTCCCCGCCTCTTGCAAGTCTGACTAGACCAGAGAATGTACACTGGTACAGATAGTAACTGGAGATACAAGGAATCCAGGGCAGATGATCCCTTCAGGACCAGTGGTGTGAACGGCGATACTGGGAGGGTAGAGGGAGAGTGGGTAGGAAAGAGGGAACCAATTACAAAGAACTATATGTGACCTCCTCCCTGGGGGACGGACAACCGAAAAGTGGGTGAAGGGAGACGTCGGACAGGGCAAGATATGACAAAATAATAATCTATAAATTATCAAGGGCTCATGAAGGAGTGGGGAGCGGGGAGGGAGGGGGAAAATGAGGACTTAATGCCGGGGCCTTAAGTGGAGAGGAAATGTTTTGAGAATGATGAGGGCAACGAATGTACAAATGTGCTTTGCACAAGGTGTGGATTGTGATGAGTTGTATGAGCCCCTAATAAAATGATCCAAAAAAAAGTATAACATCCAGTGAGGAAATAAGAAATGTTTTCATATCATAAAAAAAGAAAAGAAAATGAATCAGCTAAATTTTTTGAACTAAGGAAGTATTTAAAGATATCCCATAGATGCATTTTGAAATTGAGGGCACATCAAAGTATAATTCATATTCAGGTGTTTCATGAGCAAAGTTCCGTTATTAGAGTGTCAGGATACATTATTGTTAAGCATCTCCTTTTCTTCTTCTTACGCGGCAATTTTCCATAGGTCAACAGATCACATAAATTGCCTTCTTTCTGCAGTGAATTCATATATTAAGGAAAATTTCAAATCAGAATGTTTTCTGTAAAGTAATGGTAGGCTAAAAAACATGAGTTGTCAAATTGTGATATTACAACTCCTTATTTGAATCAAAAATCCAAACATTAACTTTAATGCCCTCAATATTACTGTGATTTATAAAACTCTCTAGGGAGCTTTGGGGTCATAAATCAAAAGAGATTACATTGGAGTATTTTTCAACTGTGACAAATATAACTTTGTTCCAATCATTTGAAGTACAATGACACCTGCTTTGCTATACTCAGCAGTCTTAAAGGTCAAAATAATTTTAAATTGTTCATTAGTATACTTTAAAAATGTGCTTGACACAATGGATGGATATATGGATTGTGATAAGAGGTGTACTATCCCCCAATAAAATGATTTAAATATATGTACACTATAAAGTGAATGTGAAAAATTAATATATCAAGCATATATATATAGAATAACTCATTTTCAGATTTGTTCAGGATATACTTCAGTGTTCAAACATTTCTCTGTACTTTACTAAAGGTCACAGGTCACTCATATTCCAGTATTTATAAAAATGTAGGTTCTTCTCAATAATGATTGAAGAAAACATATTTAATAAACATAAGTAAAATCAATTTCAGTAGATGTTATACTTCCTCTTTTGTCTTGACAATCTATTCAAAGCTCATCAAAATTTTAAACATTTTCTAAGACTAAAATATGTTTTTTAAGAGTAGGCCTTTTGACTATAGATTTGATTAATCTAATAAGTGGAAAGAAATAATAGAAACTTTCTTGTTTTCTATTTTGAGTTTTTGTCTTTTTTCCCATTTAATCAATAAAATCAGTTAAAATACATATGTTTAAGTCAGCCAAACAAATATATCTATAATTATGGTTTACTTTATCTGTAGAACAGGATTCTGATTATTGAATACTATGTGTATTTGAGGAAGTGTTTTCTTAGTGTTTTATGTTAAAATATACAGAGGCTTGGTGGCATCTTGGTTACTTTGGGAGCTGTTGATCCCAAAGAAATCAGTTCAAACCCATCCTCTGTATTGAGTGAGAAAACTGTCACTTTCTCCTCCTGCAAAGATTTACAGCCTCAGAAGCCAGAAGGGATGCTTCTACTGTGTCCCATAGGGCTGATATGGGTCACAATCAACTGGATGACAGTAAGTCTTTTAAATACAGACTTAACAAGTATCACAACCTTAAATTGGGAAAATAGTACATTTAAAATCCATTGACTTATGTGAGAAAAGTCTATATGATGCAGTAAAATTGACCTTGGTTTAAATCTTGTCTCATATTCACAGACATATAATCTTGGACAAGTTATGAAAACTCTTAGTATCAGTCTTCCCACCTGTAAATTGAGGACAGTAGCCACCTCACAGATCACTCCCTAGAACAGGCATCATACATACAAACAGGAAACATCAGGTGAGACATATAAAAAGAAAATGAAATGAACATGAAAAACACTTACTTGCCAAAGTTGTGCACTTCTGAATACATCAAAATTGTCTACATTTTATTATTTTATTATTTAGCCATGAGGCTAAATCTGTGGTGATGATAATGTTGTCCCTTAATGAGAAATTGATATACCTATGAATAAAACCCTGCAAAATAGTCCATCTTGGCAATATACAGAGAAGCAGAGGTCTGAAGTGTTGGGGATCTGTGGTATTAATGATCAGTGTAAAATCTGGGTTATGAGAAGTCCTGAAGAGTGTCTAATGGGCACGTGGCAAGAGACCAAGGGAAGACAGACAGGAACAAAGTTTTAAGAGACCCAAGAGCAGGTCTACCGTAAATTAAAAAGGAGGCTGTGAAAGGGAGCCACAGGCAGGTAAAACAAAAACATAGATCCAGGAACAGGTTTTGGGCTCCCACTATATCCTAACTCCAATTCAAGAACAACTGGTTCTTACATCATTGCCTTGCTCAATACTCGCCCTGAATAAGGGAATACAGAAGGTATGAATGCTGTAGCAAAATGTGGAGAGGAAATTAGATGGTGCCCAGCTAACAGATAAAATAGCATCTGGGGTCTTAATGACCTGTTTCCAAAGAAGCAGCCACCTACGTGAGATGTCACCTAAGTCCACATGGAAGAAGCACACCAAATTCAGTGACCGAAGGAATGTAAAGCATCTAATCCGAAGTTGAAGGAGGGAAGAGTATCAGCCTAAATTGTGAGAAAACAGTTTGCAGAAGGCGATGGATGACAGTCGGAGCCCAATGTGAACTCCATTGGCAATAAGCCTCCGGCGATCTCCCTCTGTTCGTAATAGAGGGATGTGGGAAAAGTGGTGACTGACACAGTGCATTGGAGAGATGACCATAGAAGATCAAAAGGATAAGCCTGACTTGAATGGTCAAGTTGATCCTTGTCAGTTGATCCCCCCTCTGATCCACATTAGGCCTTATCTGGTTTTCAACAATTTCTATGTATTTTTTCTCTTTTGTTTGTTCATATTGGGGTTTATCAGATGTGCTATGTCATTGGGGGTTCACCCTCTTAAGTGTGTGTTATATGTTTTCCAGTATATGAGACCAAGGAGTTATGAGTCAATAGGAACAGCAAGTAGGAAAAAGGTGTCTGGTGGCAGGGCGGGGTATGGCAGTGGTAGTAGGGCGGTTGGTAAAGGTAGCCAGTGTTGAGGAGTTCAGGAAGAAAAAGAACGTTTGAAACTAATTGTGATAGCAATTGTACAATAGTACTTGATGTCATTGGCCTGTGGAATGATACATATATTAACTCCCAATAACATGGTTTTGAAGAAAAAAAAAAGAAAAGTAAGAGGACATAGTGTTCTGGAAACTCCTAATGTTCTTCCACCATGCTGGTAGCACAGTGAGGTCAACCCAATGGCTAGTGACATAAAACTCCACTTTAGTTTTTAAAAAGGGAAGAAGAGATTCATCACCCGGCAAGATGTCATGGACAGGGAGAGTGTGGGGTGGAGAGGGGCTGCCTAAAACTAGTACAGCACTAGACGTTAGTATTCCTGGATACAGAGATGTCAGTTTGGAATATAATAAAAACACGATGTGGTGCTCTATTCTCAAAAGAAAGACAAAATTAAAAAACTAAACTAAAACAAAACATCAGATCCTGTGTTTCCTAGTCAATGAAAAGATAAAACAGGGGTAGAGGATGTAAGGGCGGGTGTTCAGTTTGTGAGATGTTCCTTAAACATTTCAGAAGAATAACTGAACATTTAACTAAATGGAGTGCTGAACTCTTTTAAATATCATTGCAATTAGGAAACAGCGACACGAGTATCTCTGTCTCTGAAAGCTGTAAACTACATATCCTGCATGCCCATATTACACTACAGACACTGTAAGTTGGAATAAAGTTACATTTCCTCCAGTACCCAATTCCAATAATCAAATTGGCATGAGATCTAGAACTTTTCTAGGTTTTTTTCAAACAATAATTCATAAATAACTCTCTCGCCAAGGTAACTTGTCGATTGCCAGAAATTCTACCACTCAGATGTAGACGCCTCTATATCTCAGAGGCAAGCTCAGCCTGCTGACAAACTGCTTGGACCGCAGGTTGTTTCCTCCAGAATTTCATGTGCATGGTAGATTCTAGACCAACAACCACACACAGTATAACACTGAAGCAGAAATGTTACACTGTTGCTGTTAGTTGCCATCAATTCAGATCTGGTTCTTGGTGACTCACCTACCCAGAAGGAAACCCAGCTCAGTCCTGCACCACCTTCAAAACTGGCTTTATGTTTGTTTGCTGGCATAGCCAATGGGTATTTTGAGTGCCTTCCAATAACTGCTAGCACTAAACCAGACAGTAAGTCACCTGGCCTTGTATTCACTAAATATTAGAAATTGATTGCCAGGCCTTTTATCCTAGTCTGTACCAGTTGGGAAGTTCCTTTGAAACTTTTTCACATGGGTTGGTTTTCCTGCTGGTATTTTGGCATCTGGTGTACAGCTTCCAGCATTATAATAGCAGACAAGTCACCACAGAAAGACAGACTGGCAAGTGGTGGAGAAGTGTTTTAGGATAATCTAGCTTCCTGGGTTGAATTGTTAGGACCAGTTGAAACTCCATTTCTTTAAAATCCTGAAGATCAACAATGCCATTTGGACAATGGTGTTTAAACATAAAATGCATTTTGTTATTTGGAATTATGTAGGTATTCTAGCTGTACTATTTAAGGCTAGCCGATTACCACAGCATCATTTATGGAATACTCCTTTTTCTACTGGTGTGGAATTGCATGTCCACCATATATAAAAATTATTTTACATTATTTTAATCATTAAAGTCTGTTTATATATGTGAGACTGAATGTAAAAGTCTCCATTTAGATGAAATGCTACTGTTTGGATTGATCTGAGGAAACCATTAATTTGAGGGAGCATCTTCCTAAGTGAGTCAGCATATTCTCAGGCCACAGCCTCCATCACTTGGTATATGGTCCAGAAACACAATGTCAAAACATTATCAGTGAGTTAATTAGAACATAGGCTCTAAAATCTGCTGCTGAAGTTTTTTTTAATGTGTATCATTAATTTCTTATTCAAAAACCTAATGCGTACTTTTCTGCCTTCACCACTACTAATAAAAACCCAGTGCTGCAGTTTGAGTTTGAGGTTTGATTGGATGTAATTGAGTTCCTCTGCCTTGCATAATCACCACAGGAGAAGGTGCTGACAGTTTTATCACTCTCAATTCTCTTCTAAATTATGCACATGCTATTGGTTCTTTTAAATAGTCCTCTGCATCATTCCTTATAAATTGCTTAGGAACCTAAGACTGATTAACCATCAGGATGAGTGAATATGCTGGGAATGGTGTTAGTTAACCATTATGCTCAGCTGCTTCTCAATTAGCCTAAGATAGACTCCAGCCCACTCAGCTGTGCTGCATTGGATGAGTTCCTTAATGGCGCTATGCTTCATTTTCCTCATCTGTAATATGGGAATGGTAATAATAGTATCCACCTCATATGACTGTTAGGAGGACTGGCTGTGTTAATATTTGTAGAAAAGCGCCCGGCTCTATATTACTCATTATTATATAATCGAGTTAATCTTTAATATCCTGTCTCCTGTGTTCTGCATCCATGTTATTCCCCAACCCATCGCCATGCTCCTCTGTGTCCTCATGAGTTATCATTGGTACTCAAACATGATGTAATGCTTTCATCACATTAAAGTTTGATGACCTAATAAAGCTATATGAGTATATATACACATTGCTTCTGCAACCATGAATTTGGATTTAAAGAAGGCAATAGAGAAACAATTCTCCAGTGTATAATGTTTACAAATTAGGTGGTAGAGAACTAGCCATTCAGAATAAAACTTTCCCGCATTTCTTAAACTGTTTCATAAAACTGCTGCCAATTACAAAGCCCACATCCAGTGTCATGTGGTGGGGTCTGCTTCACAAAACCCCTATAAAGGGGTTCTGAAGCTGTCCATCTTTATCTTCCAATGAGTGGCTGGTGGGTTTGAACCACTGACCTTGTACTTAGCACCTTAATGCTTATCCCACAGTTTTATCAGAGCTCCTCAGAAGGTCGCTATAATTAAAGATTCAGAGGTCTGAGAAAGGAAGGCCAAATTCTACCATTTGAAGCATATAGAAAAGAGCCCTGACAGTGCAGCAATTAAACCCTTGGCTGCTCATCGAAAGGTTGATGCCTTGACCCTACTCAACCGCTCAGCTCGAGAATGAACTGGCTATGTGCTTCCATGAACAATGCCTAGAAAAGCCCACAGGGCAGGTTTACTCTGTCACATGGAGGTCCCTGAGTTGAAATCTATATGGAGGTAGCTAACAACAATATATAAATAATTCATTAGTGTTTACATATGGATTAAAATATATACTCCCTAAGAAGTTGTTTTCAACATACACTGTAAGTCTCAGGATTTAGAAAAGTGTATACACAGCCTGAAAGTCAGCTTTTTGGAAGCTAACCCAGATTAACTCTGCCCAGGAAGATAGGCCTATATTACCAAGAAAAAAAACAAAAAAACAATTACTATCAAGTCAATTCCAAATCAGGGTGAGCCCATGGATTTCAGAGTAGCACTGCGCTCCACAGAGGGTTTGCAAGGGCCATGATCATTGGGAAGTAGATCATGGGCCAGCTGTCAACCTCTCAGTTTGTAGTCAATATCTTAACCCTTGGTACTACTCAGGGACACAATACAGTACAATTGCCAATGTACATTGAGAATGTGGAAAAGCAATATTCTGTGACCTGCTTGCTTGCTAAACCGGAAGGTATCAAATACTCAATCCCATTAGAGAGCAGCTGACCTGAGACTGAAAATAACTCACTCTTTCCCCTAAACCTTAACTATACCCTGCATTCTCTCAGGGACTGGGGAATTGTCACATATTATTTCATATATTTTTTGCCATACAGTATTTTTTTTGGTCAAAATATTCTTTTATCCTCTGAAAATACACTGAGAGACATAGCTACAATCAAATCATTTTACACATGCAGGAATGTAAGTTTTAAAAAAAAAGGATTGCTACAAAATCATAGAATTTTTATTATGCAAAAATATCCGAATGTGAAAGCATTCTCTCTTCATCTATTCTCCATCTAGGTCTATAAACTTCAGAACAGAGTGTTTTTCTCACTGTTACCCTTCCTCAAAGAATTTCTGCTCTTCAATTTCACCCACGTCAAAACAGCAGTTTGGGTATCAACTCCAGTTGTGTTTCTCCGAAAGGTTCTTTGAGTTTGGGGAATGAAAGTGTGAAGGAGCAAGACCAGGGCTCTAAGGCGGAGTAGGTAAAGTTTCACAGTGATATTCTCCTAGGACAGCCGTTGCTACCCTTGAAGAGTGAACAGGTGGATTGTCTTGAGGGTCAAAATTCCTTGGCACATGTCTCAGGGCTGTAGTTCTCAGTTTTCATAAAACTTCATTATCGTAAGCCACCATCATTGTCTTGTGTCCCTCAAGAGGATCTATCACGATTACTACTTTGGAATCCTCCTAACAGCAGTCGCCATAGCCGACTGTGCTGACGACTGACTAAAAGATCCCTTGACAGGCACTCCTTTGATGGCAATGTTTCTTATCTTTATTTCTTGAAGGAATTCTAATTAGCCTAAAACAAGTGTATCACTGAGAGAACTTTTATATTGTGATAAGAGATGTATGAGGCCCTAATAAAAGTATTTAATAAAAATAATACAATAAATTAATAAGTCAAAAAGTGTTGCTGCTAGGGTTCGAGTATATTCAGCCATACATTATTTTTTATCACGCTGTTATTTAGCTCCTTTTGGATTATTCTGTAATTTTCCTCACCTGGCTTGAATTCTTATTGCTTGTTTGTTGTCAAACAATTACATACTCCCTGTGAAACCCTCCATTCATGGTCACCAATTGACATCTCTCCTCCTCGTTATCACATAATTTCAATGCCTAATTTTCAATTTGATTTTCCTTGAAGATCATGGGCTTATTGCTCTTCTGATCCCGAGTGTGGAAGTTACTCACCTGCTAAATTTCATAAATTTAAGATACTGGTCCTCGATCAATGTACTCTTGTTCTACATAAAGTCCTTGGTTGAGAATCGTACCATCTTGCCACCATATCTAAGGAGCTCCATTCCCTTAGCTATGTCTTCATTCAAGTCCTTGACACCGTCATTCTCTCCATACTTGTCGTCTCTTTATTCTTTTTCCTTTTTAGCTTCTATTAAAAATCAATCACATCAATTCTATCCATGTTCACATACTCAGTTTCCATTTTCATTTGTTACTTATCTAAGCCCACACAAAACCACTGCCATTGAACTGATTCTGGCTCATATTGACTCAATAGAGCAGATTAAAACTGTGCACATTACTGGCAAAATCCCAACTCTATCTAAAAACATTTGTGTGCTGTTGGACATAAATAACAAAGCAGGTAATTTGGTAAAACCCAAAATCCATAATCATGCTCTGATAGCATAGAAAGAGTTCAGAGTTAGAAGTTGAAAATACTAAACCCAAACAAATACAATGTATGCCTGCGAATAGAATCCATTTGAGAAAAGGGTGTTCTTTGCTATGTAAGACAGCATCAGTGTAGATGGTGTTTTAAACCAA
The DNA here is from genome assembly GCF_000313985.2 of Echinops telfairi. NCBI lineage: Eukaryota > Metazoa > Chordata > Mammalia > Afrosoricida > Tenrecidae > Echinops > Echinops telfairi. Next base: position 37,644,048 of record NW_022111324.1, on the reverse strand, counting down.
TCACCGTTGAGATACCAAATGATCAAATGAGACACAGAGAAGTAAGCACAAACGACAGACAAGCTATATGTCACCTGGAGATCACCAAGGAAGCAAGGCGCAGAAACTGAAGACAACATCCTAGAGCTGACGGAGAAATTGAGAAAATAAATTTCAATGCGTTGGATCTTCCCACTGAATTCTATTTCAGTTGTAGCTGCCCTAGGTAACTAAGGCAGCTCTCACCCCCAACACTGGCCATTTAACTTTGGGTTCTAATGGAGACACAGCAAGAAGGTTTGAACTGTAAATCCACTTCACTGAGCGGATTCTGCATCCGAGGTGCCTCAGAACATATCCAAATGTTACAGGTACTTTGAGTGAAGGACTATGAGCTTGTAGGGGTTATCTGAAAAAAATATCGGGGGGGACAGCAGATCTAGAATATAAACTATTAAAACAGTGAGAAGAAATCTAACATAAGCTAAACTGACATGCTGTTCTTCACCCTCTTCAAAAGATGGAATTCTGAGGAATATTTGTTTGAGATTGTGTAGACTCTTAGATTTGTAGAAGTGCAATAAGAAGGAATCTTTAATATGGTGACCATTGACTTCCCTGCTGTGTCGACAGTATTTTCAAGCATATTCCAAGGAAATGGAGTGCAGCATAATGTGGCATGCCTTGCATTCGGAATGCCAGGCACACAGAGGTTTATTCTTCCACTCCTGCTCTCTCTGTCACTTCTTATCGACTCTTCAAGGCTTCATTCATGGGTTACTTGCTTTATTTTGCTTCAGTATTTTCAAGCTCTAACTCACAGCTCTTTCTACGCTGTTAGCATTTAAATTTGCTCATCTCTCCATCTTAAAACAAGGGAAATTACATTTCCCTTCAAGTGATTGACCTAGCTCTTTAGATTTCGTAATAACTTCTTCAAACAATTATTTCCCACAGTTTCTTCATTCTTGAGATTTCCTTCAAACTGTGAATCCTTTTGCCACCACTTCTCGCACTCTGCTCTTGCCTGGTCTTGTCACTAAATACAGGAGCTCATTCAAGGTCTCATCTCATTTACCTTGTAATATTTGGTACTGTGGCCATTCTATATTTTTCCCCTGAAATGCATCCCTTGCTTAGCTTCTACAAGTTCAAGTGCTCTCCCTTTTTCTTCTTGTTAGCTTTTTTGGTATACTTTATGTGCTTATCTTCTTCAAAATGTAACCAGAAAAGCCAGGCCTCCACCTGCCATTAAAGCTAAGCCAAAGGACTCTGATCCAACTTTGAGCAAGGAGAAAGACAGGTTTGGTGAGGCAAGTAGGCAGAAGAAATGCTTCCTCTGTTTTCCAGAGTGGAGAGGGGAGGGTTTTCTTAAATAAAATTATAAAAGAAGAGAGGTCGGGGAAAGAAACCTTGAGAAGGTGAAACTAGGTTGAGGGGCCTTGGCCAGGGGGAACCGTGCCTTGTGCTGCTCTCTGCTCTGATGCTCAGTCTGTCCCAAGCCGCAGGTACAGCAGTCATCAGTGACCGTACAATGAAATGCTTTATCTTACATCCCCATGGACTCACAGGAACACATTCCAGTGTGGTTACACTTTCAGCAAACCTTCCTGTTCTCTGGCCTGAAATCACATGCTAATAATTTCTTCCTGTTTTCCTTCTAAGAAAACTAGGATAAACCATACTAAAACTACAGCATGAAATAAATTCATGTTTATTAGAAATCTTAGTAACCCCTCACTGACTCCTCCATTATTTCAAAACCATCTGTTAAGTGTTAATGTCCCTCAGGATGTTTTCTTATTTCACATTCTACCAGGCAAATACTTTCTTCCCATGACTTCCATTATTCGTTGGTGACAATGAGTTCTGAATCTTCAGTGCACCTCTGCTGTGTACGGTGTGTGTAGGGAAATTACCCGAGCTCAGATCCACCACTTGTCTGTGAGAACCGAAGACAGTTACTGAGCCCTTGATTGTCTCTGTCTCTTATAAAATGATGATAGTAATACCAAACAATACCTGAAGTGAAGTAAATGTTGTTGTTGTTGTTGCTTTCAAGTGTTGTCAAGTCAATTCCAACTTAGAGTGGCCTTATGTAAAACAGAAGGATACCCTGCCGGGTCGTCCCTTTTGCCACTGTGTTGGAGATGTTGGCTGCATGATGGTGTCAATCCATCATGTCCATGATCTGCCTCTGTCTCACTTCCCCTCTACTTTACCAAGCATGATACCCTTTTCCAGCGGCTGGTCTCTCCAGATAACATGTTCAAAATACTTAAGACAAAGTTAATACTTCGACCCAAATGTCTCCTTATAACTTTGACTTCAATAAGACCCTAATTTTACACATAAAATTTGCATATGTTAGTGAGATGCCACATTCTCTGAGGTTAAAATTGAGAGCATAAAACTGATCCAGTTATGTACTGGGTGTTAGGCGTTTGTACATTCATTGTAATTGGCCACGGATCAAAATTATTATCAAATCTTCCAGAAGATTCCCCTCTCTCTGGCTTTTGCTGTTTTGATAGTGATTTGGTCTTTGGATTTAGAATCTTTCGGATTCCCCACCCCCTTTTATTTCTCTTTAGGGGAATTATTTTCCATTTGTCTGAGCGGCTGGTCTAAGAGCCTCCATTTGCTTGGACAATTTTGCTAGGGCAGAGAAAGAATTCTTCCTTTCTTAAAACAGTAATATGATTTTCTTTAGGTTCATCTTTTTCTGATGACCCCGATCTCAGGTGTGACCTATACTAAGTGTAGAAAGAACTGGGCACAAGAGAAGGGGCCCAAAGAAGATACTCCATGTGCTTCTATGTGGAGCCACACAGAAATGCATAGTGCTCCTGTTTGGAATGACTCAGTGTAGAACTCCAACAGATGCTGCTGGTAATCGGAGTCTGAACAGTCTCTTCATACTCCTTATCTCATCAGATTCATGTAAAGCATTCTCACAGTGATCTAAGGACAGCCAAAGCCACGGAAGCAGGTGTTTGACATTAGCACAACTAAGGTCTTGATCAAGTCTATCTCTTCATGATTTATACTGCGCAAGTCCTTCATAGTCGTACCCTTCTAAGGTAAAAGTAAAATCTCTTGTTAGTTGTCTTCTATTTGTTTAAGAACCACGATGAAGTGTCTTTTATACAATAAAAGCCTTATCAATATCATTTCCATTTTCTGCAAGAGCCTTTCACTATCACCTAGCAAATCACCAGGCACCATTTAACATTCTCTTTAGAAATGTCTCACAGGAAGATTTTTAAGACACCCTGTTACATACAGTCTGTGTTAAAGTCTCTTTCCAAATAGCAGAAAATACTTACATCACCTAATGCTTACATCTTCCTACATATTATCTTATAGACAGTGGCATGCATGAACGCATTGAGCTCCACGGATGGAAAGGGAGGGACCCTAATGTTTACCATTTGCCAATTTTCCTTAGAGAAAATATTCTTAACGTGGCCACTTTCAAGCTATTGAATGACATTGAAGTTGGAAAGAAAGAAGCAAAATCAGCTCTTGTCATCTGGTTTCAGGTGTTTACAGCACTCTTGTGAACTTTCTGTTTACTTCATTCTTTCATGAAGTAAGTAAATATCTATTGAGTATTTGCTATGTGTAAGAAATTATTTGGATGATGGAACTAGAGCAATAATTCTAAGTTTCTGCCACTAAGAGTGAGTAGCAATATGACAACAAATAAATAGGATATAAGGTTTATATGAATAAATAAGGCAAGATGGTAGCTCAAAGAAATATGAGGAAGGAAATATAATCTGAGGAAGGATGGCCAAGAAAGATTCATTAAAGTGTTTTCTGAGCAGCAATCTGAATGGAATGTGGGAGTAAGCCATGGAAAGCCTGACTCAAAATTCTGGCAAAAGTAAAAGCTCCAGGTGAAAAGACTATAAGACAGGAGAGGAATTGACACATTTAAGGAACATCAAAGTGGCCAGTGCCACTAGAGCTGGGTGAGCAAAGGAGAGGGTTGTTAGAAATGAGGCCAGGTTATGAAGTATGAAATAGCCATTGTTAAGCAATTTGGGTTTTATTCTAAGTGAAATGGAAAGCCACTAGAGATATTGAGGATGGGAACATGATGACCTGATATTATTTCAAAGGTCAAGGTCTATTTTTTAGTGGATAGAGCGCAGGGAAAATCACGGCAGGAAGTGGGAGTGAACATTAGAGGGCCCTTACAAGGTCTAATTAAAGGAGAAAGTGATCACCTGTGTGTAGGTCACTCCTGGAAGAATCAGTTAGACAAGGACTGAGAATTCACTGGCCAATGTGGTAAGGTGGAGGTCACTGGTGAAAATGAAGAGTAATTTTAGCAGAAAAGCAAGCACAAAATCATGATTGAATCAGTCAATCATGATTGAAGTGGATTCTATAAAAATTGAGATCAGAGAAACCAAGAATTGAGGAACAATCTTTGTTAAGGAGCTTTGCTAAGCAAGAGAGAAAGAATGATGGGTTAGTACTATGGCATTATATTAAAAGCAGTATATTTTTCCCCACAGGGGAGATTGTAGCACACATATATGCTGGTAAGAATAAAATGAAGAAGAGGAAATCAGTGATGAGATAGTGAGAGAAATAATGTTGCAAGGTCAAAGTAATTGAGTGGGGGGCAGGGAAATACCCAGAGCCCCAGTGGAAGGTTTATTGTCAACCACCAGCACGGACCATTTCATTAAGGCAATAGGAAAGAAGCGAGGTATACGTGGCAGGGAAAAGTAGATTGACAGGTTTGGTTATATGGGAATACGGAAATTTCCATTGAATCCCTTCTATTTTCTGGTAAAGGAAGAAGGGAATCCATCAGCTGAAAGTGGAAAAATGGGAAGATGGTTGTAGGTTTTAGATGTATAAGAGTTTAATTACATTCTGGGGTGTGCTGGAAATAACTCTCATGAGCTCAAATGAGTCAAGTGTACATTTCCTCAAATTCCACTTTCAATATATCACATAGATAGGTTGACAACATCTTTGGTGGAAATATTTACAACATAGAGTTTGGCAAAAGTATCAGGATAGCCTTTCTTTTAGAGAGCTGATTATTAAACAATTACCAGCATCTCAATAGAATTAGTCATATGGATCAATTGCAGAATGAAATCTTCTCCAGGAGAGAAAGAAGACATAAAAGGAATGATGCGTCATGGGGAGACAAAAGGCTCAGTAGATTAAACGTGCTGGCGAGGTCGGAAAACTGACAGAATGAGATCTCCGATGAGAATGAACTGCCAGAAATTCAAGTTCAGGAACTCCATCTCTTTCCTCTCTATCTTGAAAAATTACTATGAGGTGTGGCACATACAGAAATTTCGATATATAAGTGAGTAAGTAAATCTCATGAAGAGTGAGATGCTATAATATGCTGTAAGTGAAATGAATTTTTCTATGGTGGATACATACGGTGATACATTACTCGGAACTAATTCCCTTTAAGGAAGGATTTGTTGCCACTGCCACTGAAATCACTGTAAGCTGGTAGCTTTTATATGTCAGCCCCTTCAAATATACCCTTAGCAACCTATAACCAATGAATATGTGACTCAAAAACAAACAAACAGCAACAAAAACTTCACAGCCATCGAGTCAATTCTAACTCACAGCAACCCTATGGAGAGAGTAAAATCTCTTTTGTAGGTTGCCAAGGCTGTAAATATCTAGAGCAGGGGTTCTCAACCTTCCTAATGCCGTGACCCTTTAATACAGTCCCTCATGTTGTGGTGACCCCCAACCATAAAATTATTTTTGTTGTTACTTCATAACTGTAATTTTGCTACTTTTATGAATCATAATGTAAATATCTGATATGCAGGATGTATTTTCATTGTTGCAAACTGACCATAATTAAACATAATTAAAGTATAGTGATTAATCACAAAACAATATATAATTATATATTGTGAAATATTTATGTGTTTTCCGATAGTCTTAGGCAACCCCTGTGAAAGGGTGGTCCAACCCACAAAGGGGTCGCGAACCACAGGTTGAGAACCACTGATTTAGAGGGTCAAAACCTTCACCTTTGTTCCTCAGAGAGGCTGGTGGGTTTGAGTGCTGACCGTGTGGTAAGTAGCCCAATATGTAACCGCTGTACCACCATGGTCTCTTGAGTGTTTGAGAAAGGCGCATACAGGCCCAGCCATTTTTCCCAGCATAGTGCACTTCTGAAAGGCACCATTAATTCCAGAAGCCCCAGGATGTCAACTGAGTATGTCATGAGAACTGCATCATAGCTCAACACCTCCATCTGCCATCCTCTACTTCCTTGCCCTCCTCCCACAGGGATGTAACCCAAGCACTCTGTCCATTATGGATCCATCCTGCTCAATAACTGGATCTAATGCTGCTACCTCCACGAGAAGCTAACAAAGGATGTCATTTTGTAGCAGGATTAAGAAATGTATCTCCTTGGATAAGACCATGCATGCATGGTAGTATTACTTTTAAATTCAAAATTGGATGCACACTGAATCCACATAATTTCTAATTACATGTACAAACATCTTCAGTGATCAATAGATACTTAAGGAATCCCATTCATTTATTATTTACTAAAAAGTGAAAGAATGGGAAAGAAGTAAAGAAGTAGGGGTAGAGAGAAACTTAATGGAAGCATTTTTCTTCCAAATACTTTAGTTCATCTAATTGTTCCAATTCATCTTCATGACGTTCTCCTTCTCATAATGACATTGAATAAGCAGTGGAATTCACATTATGCAGGCACGAGGCCTAGTTCATGCAGCACTTTTTTATTATTATCCACTTAAGAAATCTACTAACTGTCTCTATACTTCATAGCTGGAGGATAATATAATCCTGTTGATGTTTCCCCACCCCCACTGCACAAATATTGCCAAACCTTCAACAAATGTCTTATTCACATATATATATATATATATGAACTAAAATCTACTTGGAAGTAAAAGACACCTCTGGTTAATAAGACAATTACACTACAGGTTTATTTTTACTACAGCCTAGAAAGAAAGTAATCTTTCTTATTAATGGCTCAAATATCAAATGAACAAGACAAGCTTAATGGAATTGTTTTGGTTTTACTTTGTAATATTTGACTGTCATTATAAGTGGTACCTGACATTAATCCTGTGGCATAGTTAATAAGATGAAGTGAAAAATTTTACCCTTGGCCTGGTACAACAATTCCAAAGTGCAGAAACAAAATGAATCCATTTTATTAATCTATGCAAGTGGCTTTACACCACAAGCTAATGATTTTACATACACACACATACACACACATATACTGATAGGAAAAGAGAGATCTTTATAAAAATGTCTTTCAAGTAGGCAAGCTATTTCAGTCCAAGAAAACAAATAAGCTATAGAATAAAATATGAGATAGGTAAGTATTGTACCTATAGGTCTATAAAATGTCAGGGCTTGAGGGTGAACCAATTCAATTGAATCATTGATCTTTTAAGCATGAAGGGTCTTAGAGATCAACCTAACCTATGCATTTAGGATGTTAAGCCCAGGACAGTGAGCTTTAAAGTGGCATATATAGTCACTACTCTCTGGGCCAGCACTGTCCAATAGAAACCAAAAGCAAGTCATAACTGTGATTTAAGAATTTTAATTGTCAATAGTAAAAACAAATGTGTTAGCCTGGGCTATCTAGAGAAACAAAACCAGTGACACTCAGATCTATCTAAGAAAGGAATTTGAATTAAAAACCTCCCACACATGCAGAGTCCATCTTAAATATGGGCTTCAGCTGCTAAACTGGAAACCTTGCCCCACACATGCAATACGGAGACTATTCTTGACTCACAGGGTTGCCTGGTTTGGGAACCGAGGGGGTCAGAAAATGAACCTAGAGGCAAGAGAAAAACCATGAGTTTTCCCTTAAATTATTATATTAAAAATGATGCATAACTACAAGCTTGAGGAGATGAGCAGAGTTGAGCAGTTAAGCAAGAAGCGCTGGTAGCTGAAGCCCTCATCGGCTAACAGGAAGGACCTCCCACGGATGTGGCCTTCAGCTTCCACAGAGATTGACACCTTGGAAACCTGTGGGCCAGGTCTCTTCACTGCAACTTGGCATAGATTTCAGAGCAATAGGTTTTACTTTTGTAGTTTAGAAGAATAAGTGTGAAATATGTCTATTTCCTATGCTTTTCTGAGGATTAAATTATATATATACATTCAGACAAATTCACTGCTATCAAGTCTGTTCTGGCTCCTAGGAATGCAATAGGGCAGGCACGAACTGCCTCCGGGAATTACCAAGACTGTACCGCTTTACCGGAGGAGAAAGCCTGGACTTTCTCTCAAAGGTTGTGATCTTTGATCTTAATCAGCAAATATTTCAAGTCCTCCTCACTTTCAGCAAGCAAGGTTGTGTCATCTGCATCTCACAAGTTGTGAATACATCTTCCTCTATAACCCAGCTTCTCTGATTATTTGTACATCATACAGATGGAAGAAGTATAGTGAGTGGATACAACTCCGATACACACCGTTCTTTATTTTAAACCACGTAGTATCCCCTGGTTCTGTTCCCACAACTGCCTCTTGATCCAGGTACAAATTCTGCATGAGCATACGGAAGTGTTCTGGAATCCCCATTAATTATTGCTCAAACTATTATTTGCTCTACAAAATACTTTAAGTCTTGGAAGACACTCCACACTTCTGTTGTTTTTAGGGTCCACACAATCAAATATATTTGCACAGTCAGTGAAACAAACGTAAACATCGTTCTGGTATTCCCTGCTTTCAGCCAAGACCCTCCGCACATCAGCAATGATATCCCTTGTTCTACTGCCTCTTCTGAATCTCACCTGAACCTCAGGCAGCTCCCTCTCAATGTATTGCTGCAATCCTTGTTGCATAATCTTCAGCAAAATTTTACTTGCATGTGATAATGATATTTTTCTATAATTTGAGCACGGTGTTGGGTTGTCTTCCATTCGAATGGGTACAAATATGGATTTCTTCCAGTCAGTTGGCCAAGAAGTTGTCTTGCAAATTTCCTGGCAAAGCTGAATCATTAGTGCTTCCAGTGCCCATCAGCTTTGTTGAAACATTTCATTGCTATTACATCAATTCATGGAGCCTGTTTTTGTAAGCCTTGCTTACTTTCGGTGCAGCTTGAATTTCTTCTTTCAGGACCATTGTTTCTTGCTCAAAGGCGACCTCTTGAAATTGTTGAATGTCACCACACACTTTTTTAGTTCAGTGATTCTGTGTATTATTTTAATCTTTTGTTGCTTTCTGCATCATTCATTATCTTGCTCAAAGCATCTTTCAATATTACAACTCAAGAACGATTTTTCTTTATTTCTTTCTGTTTAAGGTATATTGAGCATGTTCTTCCTCTTTGGTTTTCTATCTCTAGGTCTTTGCATATTTCACTATAATATTTTACTTTGTCTTCTCAAGCTGTCCTTGAAATTTTCTGTTCAGCTCTTCAACCCCATCATTTCTTCCATTTGCAGTGTCTGCTCTACAATTAACAACAAATTTCAGAATCTCTTTTGACATCCACTTTGATCTTTTCCTTCTTTTTAGCCACCTTTGGCTTTCTGCATCTATCGTGTTTTTGATGTCATTGGGTCTCAGTAATTATTATTAATTAATGCATCAAACTTCTTGAGATGGTCTCCTAATTCTGGTGGGATATACTCAAGGTTATACTTTGACTTTCATAGACATGGTTTAATTTTCTTCAGCTTCAACCTGACCTCACATATGAGTCTAGTCGGCTCCTTGCTGTTTTTATTGCATTTTTCCAGTCTCTCCCCACAGGTGTGGTCAAGGTTAGTTCTGTGTATTTCATCTGGAAAAGTCCATGTGTATAGTTGTTGCTTCTCTTGAAATAAGGTATTTGGCATGAACAAAGAGCTGGCCTTAGAAAATTCTATCATACAATCTCCAGCTTCATTTCTATCGCCAAGACTTTTTTCCAACTGCTGGTCTTGTCTTTGTTTCCAATTGTCAATGTACTTTGATTGTAAATGTGGTCAATTTCTGACAGAAGACATTTGCAGAAGTCTTCCATTTCTAGCTCACTAGCTTTAGTGGTCGGTGCATAAATGTGAATGATGGTTGTATTGGTTGGATTTCCTTGTATGCAGACAAACATTATCCTATAACAGACGGCAATGTCCTTCAAGTGTCTTTTTGAAGATGAATGCAACCCCATTCTTCTTAATTGTGCCATCCATGCATATAAACCATACTTTCCTCATTCAAAATGGCCCAAACCAGCCCATTTTGCTCACTAATGCCTAGAATACTGATCTCTAGGTGTTCCATTTCCTTTTTAATGACTTCTAATTTTCCTACATTCTTGCTTCATACATTCCAAGTTCCCGTTGTTAATTGATGTTTGTAGTTCCGTCTTCTCATTTTGGTCATGACCCATCAGCAAGTGAAGGTCCTGAAGCTTTCTCCAGAAGATTTGTACTCATTCCTCGTCATCACGGTCAACTCTACTTCAGAAGGCAGCTCTCCCTCAGTCAGATTTTGACGGCCTTGCAGCCCGCTGGACTCATCTTTTGGCACACTTCTGACAAGTCTGCTGCTTTCCTTTAGGGTTTCAGTAACTGACGATATTTTGAAGCTACCCACACAGTTTTCGGTGGCTAGTTCCTCTGCAGTAGATTGCCAATTCCCTTACCCTTATCTGCTCTTCAGCTCTGGTGAAGCCCGTTCACTTTGAGTGACCATGCTGGTGTTTGAAACACTGATGGTGCCATCACTTCCCACACCACAGCAACACACAAACCACTACAGCCTCACGACCTGACAGACATGGGGTGGGGGACTAAAATAGAAGGAACTAAAGAACTCTGTGATGCAAAACTATGAAATATTTTAAATATTTTTGCAGCAAAGAAAAGAATGATAGTGCAGTGAACATCAATATACTGTCCAGTGGTTTAACTGGTAATGTTTGCTTGATCATGTCATAATTCCTAGACTTCATTCCATTATCTTGTCCACAAGTGCATCATGAACGCTGTCATTGAGAAATGCTAGGCAGATCTTTTGCAGCTGCCATGAGTCTGTTCTCCTTGTTTCCCCCTCAGTTACAATAAACCTCATCACAGCTGTCATAATTTTTTTCACCTTTTTCCCTTGGATGGCTCTATTCTAATATAAAAATTGAGTAAGATAGTGAAAACTAGAAATAATTCTTTGCAAGGCTAGTCTGATGCCTTATTAAGAAATACACATGATGTAAGAAAATTAATAATTTAGGAAAATAACTGCTTCCAATGAATATTCTTCCTTAAATTCAACCTTCACCATTTTCTCTGGATCATTATTATGCTTAAATAAAGCCTGTTCTGCCTGTGTTTTAAGTGGTTTGCTTTTCTCCCCATTGGGAGGGTGCTTCTTAATGCACTCCTGCTGTACCACATTGGAACTCAGTAAAAGTACTTTTTAGAATGGCTTAGTGAGATTATAGGCAATTGAACTTTACAAGCTTCATTTTATTTTAATGCAAATTACTCTTCATTTGGAAATGCATCATAACCTTATTAAGCATATGATTCATTGGGGAGGGGGGTGGGAATGTGTTAATACCAAGTAAGACTAGTTATATAATGAAATGTGATTTCTATTTTGTACCCAAAACATCATTTGTGCATGGACATTTGTGAATCTCATCTAATAAATGATAGTATGTGGAGCATAAAGAGCCGCTCTAGGACCTGATTACTCTTTCCTCTCTTTGCATGGATGGCTTTTTTCTCTGCCTTCGAATATTAAGTTATTGCTAAATGACTATCCTTCCACATTTGGTCTCCTCATTACAATTTAATCACACGATCATATTTATGTTATTGGAATTATTGTAACTCTACCACCTCTGACAAGTAGAATCCAGACTCTGAGGAGATCATGAACTAATTGAAATCTTTCACTGTTAAACTGTAAGAGTCAGGTCGACTCTGACTATCCATTTACTAAATAAACAATAAATGCAATAAAAGTATCTTTTATTTTTAAGAAGAAAATATAAAAACCACTAGTTATTGTTCAATCTATTATCTGCTTTATAAAATACATTGTCTTGGAAGAATAATTTTAATTGATATTAATTTTCTTGTTAGCCATGGCTTTTAGCCACTTGTATTCAAGTCCATCTACAAGGGAAAGTCAGAGTATTTCTACAAGGGCTCCAGTTCATACACATAGAGTTTATTCTGCACATAACTTGTTTAAACACGTCTCTGTGATCAGAGCATGACTGCAGACAGGTTCTCTCAGCAATACATTTGTCTTGGTATTTTCAAGTTATCTTCTAAAAGGTGGAAAGATCCAATGGTAATAGTGGTTCCAAAGGGATCTGCTTGATGAGTTAAAGTCGAAGTCAATCTGTCATGCTGTGGTGGCTTGTGTGCTGCTATGATGCTGAAAGCTATGTTACTGGTTACTGGAATTTCAATGGTTGCAAATACCAGCAGGGTCACCTAATATGAACAGGGATATCATTACGGATGGATCTTGGCTCAAAGCAGATAATATTAGAAAGATGTTTACATATGTTTCATGGACCACACAAAGGCATTCAAGTGTGTGGATCATAACAAACTATGGATATCCTTAAGAAGAATGAATACCAGAATACTTCATTGTGTTCACATAGAACTTGGACATGTATCAAAAGGCAGTTGTGTGAATAGAACCATTGTATCGCTCCCACATTATTCAATCTATACACTGGAAAGAGAGAGAGAGAGAGAGAGAGAGAGAGAGAGAAAGAAAGAAGCGGGGGCTGGATTATATGAAGAACATTTTGGCATCGGGATTATTAACAATCTGTGATATGCAGACAGTACCACTTTGCTTGCAGGAAGTGAGGAGGACTAAAAGCACTTGCTGGTGAGGATCAAGGAGTGCCACCTCCAGTCCAGATACAATGCAATATAAAGAAAGGCAAAATTCACAAACTAAACAGATAGCTATAGTCATGATAAATGGAGAAAAGACTGAAGTTGTCAAAGAGTGTGTCTTGCTTGGATCCACCTTTACTGCTCCTGGAAGCAGCAGTGAGGAACTCAAAGAACACATTTCCCCAGGTTCATCTGCTGCCCACAGCGTCTTTAAAGTGTTGGAAAGCCAGTAAGGACGTTACTTTGAGAACCAAGATGTGCCTGATGCAAGCCATAGTATTTTCAATTTCCTCAGATGAGAAAGTTGGATAAGAAATGATGCATTTGCATTATGGTGCTGGTGAAGAATATTGAAGGTACCATGGACTTCCAAAAGAGCAAACAAATCTTTCTTTTAAGAAGTACAGCGAAAGGGTGCCTTAGAGGCCAGGATGGCAGACTGCATCTCACATATTTTGGACATGTTGTCAGGAGAGACTAATCACTGGAGAAGGGCAACATGCTGCGTAAACTGGGCCAGGGCGGAACAAAGCAGGAAGAGTCTGCGCAAGAAGGATGGGCACAGTGGCTACACCAATGGGCTCAAACAGAACAACGATGACGAGGGTGGCGGCGCACCGGGCAGTGTTTCTCTGCTGCACACACAGTTGCTACGGATGGGAATAATTGTGATGACATCCAACAATAACCACTTTCCTTTTGTTTTTGCATTGGCCAGTTAATTTTTGGGCTCAAAAACATGAAAATGGAGCATGAGAGAGATGACATCTTGAGAAAGAGCCAATTGATCATTGCTGGCTTTGAGGATAGGAGTGGTCTTAAGTCAACAACTGTGGAAGTTTCTAGAAATAGAAAAGGAAAAGAAAATGGATTCTTTCCTAGATCCTTCAGAAAAAGCACAGTCCTGACAACCTCGTGCCACACGCAATTTTTTAAGCTCACAGAGCCATTGGTGACTTCTGACAGCCAGAATTTGGAAGACAGTGAGTCAAGGAGGTGTTGAACAACTTGTGCTAAGTCACAACTGCTACACCTTCCTGACCATTTTTACTGTCCCTGGGTCACTCAATCAGAAAACTGCTGCCTGCTGCAAACCTA
>NW_022111324.1:37628099-37629179 GCF_000313985.2 Echinops telfairi | reverse complement strand
ATATGTATCCAATCCCAATTGATAGTATTTTAAATAAAGGTATCATGTATACAATAAGAGAGCATAATGTACCCATATATTTAAACAATGAATAATAATAAAACGAACACTCTTGGACCCTCCAACCAATTTAGGAGAAAAGAGAACCTTACTAACACTTTTAAATTTCTTTGCATGTCTCTATAATCCCCTCCCCTACAAAAGAAATGAACATTAAACTGGATTGTGCTTTAATCATCCCGTGGCCTTGTTTATTGTTTTCTTATATGTATTATATTGATATGCTTTTCTTTTGCCTGGCTTTTACCTTCGCATACATGGAATCATACATTCTTTTGTAATTGTTGTGTCTCATTGTGTGTGTTTGAGATTCATTCATGTTGCTGTGTATAAAACCAAAAAGCTAACCCAGTTGCCATCAGTTGATTCTAGCTCATGGTGGCGGCATGTATATCAGAGGAGTCCAGGGTGCAACAGGGTTTGTGCATATGGCTCAGGTTTATTTCTCTGCTACATAATATTTTATCACCCAGATTGGCATTTAAGAAACCTGTTCTTCTCTTGATGGACATTTAGTTTACTAGAAGTGTTTTTAATAATATGAATGATGTTGTTGTAAATGTATGCACAATTCTGCATGGCTATATGCAAGTAGCTCTCTAAGGTACATTCTGAAAAATTAAATGGCCATTGTAAAATTTATACAATTCCATTCAACATTAATAGGTAAGGCCCAATTGTTTTTTAAAATGTTTGACAATATTTATAGATCCATCAACAATAAATGAGAATTCCTTTGGCTTATAATCTAATTAGCATATGATCTGACATTTTTCCTTTTTGCAAATCAAGTTAGTGTGAAATGTTATCGCATTATTGAGTATATTTTATGTTTGTTGGTTGCTTATGTTTATTTTCCAGTGAAATGTCTGTCCATGCCTTTGCTTATTTCCCTCTTGTCTTTTTCTTATAGACTTGTAGAAGTATTTTATGGATCACCTAATTTGTGTCTTGCTTAAGAAAATTTTTCTTAATGGAAAGCTTACAAAACAAAAGTAAAAGTAAAAAAAAAAAAAACAA
>NW_022111324.1:37626413-37627561 GCF_000313985.2 Echinops telfairi | reverse complement strand
ATAATTTATAAATTATTATTTTGTCATATCTTGCCCTGTCCGATGTCTCCCTTCACCCACTTTTCTGTTGTCCGTCCCCCAGGGAGGAGGTTATTATTCAGGGAAAATCCAAGGTCATATAATTTGACTTTTTCCGTTTTTAAAGGGATGAGCAGAAAGGGTGAGTTTATTGAAAGGGGTGCTTGGCAAGAATCCAGAGGGCGCTGAGTCCAACAAGCCCCGCAGGCGATGGAGCTGGCCCTTGCCCAGGCCAATGGCGGCCTCTCTCTGATGCTGCGTCCAGTGAATCTGCTGCTCCTGGCTGCTCCTCAGTGGTGTTGTTCACGATTTGAGTTTTCAAATACTCAAAAGAACTTTCTTAAAAGATATTCAGTGTGTTTTATATGGTTTGTTTGACATTTTTCAATTGTGCTGTAAATTTAACACCCAATCAATGCTGGAAATTAATTTCTCTCGACTTGTATATCTCTTATTATAATTTGTGAGGATAGGCAAAAACAGTAAAGTGTTCTACAAAAAGAGTCAAATAAGTACCATAACTCTGTCATGTGAAATCAACTACAATGTCAACAACAACAAAAAGCTCAGCAAAAATAAGTTTTAAAATAATGAAAGAAAACCAACAGTTTTCATAACAGAATGACTTAATTGTAATATAACTGGAGTTATTAAAATAATAGTGCTAATAACACTGATGATAATAGCTAACATTTATTGAGAATGTGTCAGACATGACTCACAACCCTTTTATACCCATTTATTCCCTTATTTGTTACAATGAAACTGAATGCATTATGCTACTTGTTCTCAAGCCCATCCCCACTTACAGGGGCGCTGGGTGTCCCAGAAGAACTGCACACCATAGGGAACTCCATCTGCACTTACAGGGGTGCTGGGTGTCCCAGGAGAACTGCACTCCGTAGGGAAGTCCATCCGCACTTACAGGAGCGCTGGGTGTCCCAGGAGAACTGCACCCTGTAGGGAAGCCCATCCCCACTTACAGGGGCGCTGGATGTCCCAGGAGAACTGCACTCTGTAGGGAAGTCCATCCCCACTTACAGGAGTGCTGGGTGTCCCAGGAGAACTGCACTCTGTAGGGAAGTCCATCCCCACTTACAGGAGTGCTGGGTGTCCCAGGAGAACTGCAC
>NW_022111324.1:37619542-37626123 GCF_000313985.2 Echinops telfairi | reverse complement strand
GGATGCTAGTTGTCCCAGGAGAGCTGCACTCTGTAGAGTTTCCAAGGCTGTGGCCTTTCACAGCCAATAATCAGCATTTACTTCTGAGGTGCCTTTGAGCGAGTTTTAACCACCAATATGTTTGTTGTCAGTCTATCCCTTAACATTTGTGCCACCCAGAGGCTCCACTCTGAAAGATGCACACTATTTGTCTTTGTTGTCCAAGCGTCACAACAATCCGAGACAGATGAAGCACCTTTCCCAAGAAACCTGATTAGGATTTTCCTTCTTTCTTTCTTTGCGAGGTGGCCGCCCATGGGTCAAAATAGAACGAGTGTGCAGGGCATGCCAGGCCATCATCCTCATGGAAGCCCAGTGGCAGTCCTTTTTCCCAGGGACGCTGGTGGGTTCACACAGCTTGGTGCTTACCACGGAGCAGTAAGAGCTTCTCAAGAAGCCTCAGTAAACCCACTGCCATTGAGTGGATTCCAGCTGTATACTGACCCTCTAGGGCAGAGCAGAACTGCTCCCTCGGGAGGCCAAGGCTGGAAGTCTTTATGGAAGTAGACAGTCTCCCCTTTCCCTGGAGAAACCTCAGTCAAAATCTGGGTTTGAATACAGGCAGCCTACTATTCTTAATCACTAAGAAAAGTTAAAAGCAGTTGTTCATTCTAAGACACTTAGGGGGACGGAGGTTGGGGTTGGGGGGGGAGTGGCTTTGGTTCTAGCTCAACAAGGACCATGGGAAAGCATGTAATGATGTCAGAGGTGCTGCTGTGTCCAGGTCAGAGTTCACCTCATGACCGGGGAGCAGGAGACCTCAGGGCTGATAACTTATCATCTAGCATAAATGACCCAACCTGTGAAATTCCAGCTTGTTCTGATTCTCTGCTCACCAAACAATAGTCTGACTAAAATTTGGTTCTCTGTGTAATGTGCATACAGGGAATTGCCTTGGGCAGAGGAATGGAATATATATTCCACTGGTAGGCTTATTCCTCTTTGTAAATGAATAAAATGGCATCTGGTTTTATATGTCAGTCCCATGGAAACTTCATTACTGTGGGTAATCTTTGCTGAGCCCAATAAACACTGGCAGCCTGAAAAACTCAGGTTGCTAGTCTACGGAGCTGAGCCTTGGAGGGGACGGATGTCAAAGGAATGGCGGACCAGAAGTCTTTCTTTTGGATACTGTCCGTCCTTCAACAGCTCTCACTATCTCACAGACTCTGAACTGCAGAGGTACCAGATTTAAAAGAACAGGGTTTTAAGAGGTTTGGGGGATTTCCTAGCTGCTCTCTAGCGCTTGAATATCCTCTAAAATATTGCTTTCCAACAGTCAATGCTGAAAATCTTCTGAAAGTTTCTCACCATCTGCCTTGGATACTTGTCCTATTTGATGGAAAATGGTAGGTTTGACTCAAATCTGTGTCCCTGAAACTTCAAATGCAGTCCTGTATCTGCCTTTAGGAGCTGTTTCAACAGGGCACTTTTCTTCCACATAATGAACTTGCACTTAAGAAGATCCTCATGTCCTATGAGTTTGCCTTTCTAACTCCTTCAAAAATGTTTCAATGGTCAAATTTTGTGGCCTTGTCATTATTCATTTTACTTAAGGGGAAAAAAGTCAATTTTCTCAAGGAAATAGATTGATGATCAGCTATTAACCCCAAAGTGGATATTACTTGAACCTACCCAGTGGTTCTGAGGCGGAAAGTCCTGGTGAACTGCTTCCATGGAGATTCCAGCCAAGAACACTGTATGGGGAAGTTCTATCCTGTCGCAAGTAGAGTCACTCTTCAACGGTAAGTAACAATAACAGAAACAAATAACCATGTTTGCCCTCGTGCCCCCTTTTCAGGAAAAAAAAAACCCCAAAACTCAGATCCCTTCTGGCATTGGAACATTTTTGTGCTATAGCCCATAATCCAGAATAAAGTGCAGGTATCAATTTTTTTGCCCCTGGGATCTTCTAGCATCACCCACCCACCTGCCCCATAAACAGTATTGCCCACCTTGGGAAATACTGATGTAATTAATTACATGATAATAACATCTGTTAGTTCTCATGTGAGCTCTGAGCACCAAGAACACTTTCGAAATGACCTGCGAATGGGATAAGATAGTATCACTATATTAAGGGTCCAGACCTGAGAGGAACTGAAACATTTATACCTTTGTCTCTTGCATAGTTTCTAAACCCCAACTTCACATTTGTCTCTTTATATGGAATTTAGTCATTAGACCCTAGCAAAACACATACAGAACATCACCATTGAGTTAATGACTGTTGGGTTTAGACCCCTGACCTGGTGGTTAGCAGCACAATGCTTAACTCACTGCACCACCAACTGGATATATAAATTAAAAGTGATAAATAAACAACACTTCTCAACCGGAGTTTAGAATGAATTGAGAGATACCCAGAGAATAAGCATTTGGGATAAACATATCAACTTTATTATTGATAAAACCTGGAGAAAAATATCTAAAAGTGAGGATGTTGCTTATTTGTATGTCCACAATGACCTTCAATGTAGAAGCCAGAATTCTACATCTCAACCGGTTGAACAAATCCAGGTAATTCCATAAACGGTTTAGTGAAGCCAGCAGAACTGTCTGCTTCTGACACCACCGAGCTGTTCTTCAGAAGGAAGAGCGGTAGGAGGGGATGGACTCTGCAAACTCACTTCTAACCACAAGCTTTACAATCAGAATTCAAGGATCAAACAGGCAGGCGGTTTGAAAGAAACCCTTTCTACCAAGAAGACACAGAATGAATGCTAATCAAGATCTTTTAGATTTATGATGATGATGATGATGATTTTAACAGAGCAGATCTAATCATGGGGTCTCTGGCGACAAGTGACATGACTATTGTGGGGCTAGGAAAAGGTGAATAATCACCAGGAAGCATCAGTCTGCTCCTATTTCATGTGAATCTTCCCAGGACTGAACATAGATAGGCAAAAGATATACTAATGTCCAGGATGCCTTCTGAGAAATGAGTACCTCTTATTATAGACCATCTGTCTTTAAAAATCAAGCAGCTTACTTAAAACAGTGTGTGTGATGGTTAGAGTTTATGTCCACTAGACATACCTGGGTAAAGATAGGGATGGAGACTACCTGTTAGTCAGGTTGCAGTCCGGTGATGCTTCCTTGGGAGTGTGGCTTCTTGTATAAGACAGAGACCCTGAGCAGAGCTGAGGGCTTCCTTCCCCCTTATCCTGCTGCTGGATCTGGTTCCGGAGTCTGGTCCTGGGAAGAGTGGGAGAAAAATATAGGACACTTCAAATCACAGAAGTGACCACTCTCACTGGTCTGATAAAGACTGATAGGACCCTTGAGACAACTTCCCTTAGGTAATTGTCAAATCTGGAACCAAATCCAATGCACCTTTCCGACGACCGACAGACTGGAGAGGGGACGTCACCGGCAAACAGTATATCGGAACCTCGGGAGGTCAATGCTAAGCCTGGTTTATCTCCCCTCTTAAGTTGTAAACTTCTTCAGCATAGAAGCTTTAGTTCACAAAGCCTATAACAAATTACCAGGCCTAGAGTAGGCATTTGTTTCTTATCAATGATACATTCCTATAACAGGAAAAAATAATTCATAGCTTGAGATTTATAGTCTAAATATTTAACACAAATGTCCTTTTCAAATTCTATTTTATTAGAGAAAACCCACTGCCATTGGGTCAAGTCAGACTCATAAACCCCCTACGAAGGATTTTCCAAGTTGGTAAATCTTTGTGAGCATAGACAATAGCTGCACCTTTCTTCTGCAGGGCAGCTGCTGAGTTTGAACCTCTGACTTAGCTGTTAGCAGCCCAACCTTGCCCCCCCATCAGAATACTTAAAACAAAAAGAAAAAAAAGAATAAATGAAAGAAAGTAGGAAGAAAAAAACAACAACCGGTACTACAAAATTAATTCTGATTCATGATGCCCCCTTGTGTTTTAGAGTGGAACTGTACACTGGAGGGTTTTCAAAGGCTGACTTTTCACAAGTAGGAAACCAGGTCTTTCTTCCGAAGCACTTCTGGATGGATCAAAGTCAGCAAGCATTTGCACCATCCTGAGACTCCCTGAGAATGCTAGTGCCACATATTTCTGTAAGCTGAAATCACTTCATAAGGAGCTCACCATGTTACCTACATGTCAAATACCACAGGAGGGAATGTTGTCCTCAGAGTTGCCCCAAAATGAGAGAAATGGAACTTCAAAGTGTTGTTCAAAAAAAATAGCACTCTACGTCTTCAAGTGTTCCTCCTTCCCAGCACCGCTCCATTTAGTTTCCGTTTCTGGTACCAAAACGACGTAGAAGCTGAGAGCAAGGAGACACGAATGTCAAGGGAAGAAAGTTCCTTTCGCACATCTTTTTTCACGACGTGATTTCATTTCCTTCTGAGTTTCCTAAGATAGCGCCTCCGTATATATTTTTAGAACAAAGCTTATCCTGTAAAGCCTACAGATAGGAGCATCTACTCAGAAAAAGCGCTGTAGCTGTCATTGCTCTCATCCACCCTCAGTCTGCATCAGAATTGCAATGACATTATTCTAAAAACCAGTGACATCACTCAACTCCCTTATCTACCTCTGTGTTTCGGCTGCTGGTCTAGCTTGTGTTGGGGAACTATCTCTTAGATCCTAAAATGACTTCTAGAATTCCTATATACGTGTGTTTTCTAACATTGCCAGGCCTGCCAGATTCTTTTTTTTTTAATCATTTTATTAGGGGCTCATACAACTCTTATCACAATCCATACACACATCAAATTGTGTAAAGCGCATTTGTACATCATTCTCAAAACATTTTCTCTCCACTTAAACCCCCGGCATTAGGTCCTCATTTTTCCCCTCCCTCCCCGCTCACCCCTTCCTCATGAGTCCTTGATAGTTTATAAATAGTTATTTTGTCATATCTTGCTCTGTCCGATGTCTCCCTTCACCCACTTTTCTGTTGTCCGTCCCCCAGGGAGGAGGTCACATATAGTTCCTTGTAATCGGTTCCCTCTTCCCTACCCACTCTCCCTCTACCCTCCCTGTTTCGCCACTCAGACCACTGGTCCTGTAGGGCTCACCCGCCCTGCCTGCCAGATTCTTATTTGTGCTCCACTCTGTTCTATCGAGGCCACTCGACAACACTTCTGCCTGCTGCCACCTAGACCTTTAAAACTGAGGACTCCTGCCACCTACACATTTTAAGTGCTCAGCAGCCAATGGAAAGATTAGTGGTTCAAAACCATCAGTCTCTCCATGAGAGAAAAATAAGACCATCTGCTCCCATCCAAGGGTTTCAGCCTTGGAAACCCTTGAGAACATTGCTATTCTGCTGGATCATGTCGCTCTGAGTCAGAACCCATTTGACGGCAATGGGTAACTTAGGGTTGTTAGATAAAGATGAGGAATCAGTCACATAATTACAAGCAAAAATATGGCAATCCCATCACTTTGGTTATGACCCAGCAAGAAAGGGTCTTTCTAAAATTTTTGTCAGAAATAATGAAGATTGAAAACAGAACACTACTTTTTTTTTAATAACATTGCGAAGTACCATTTTCCTCATTAAAGTATTTCTTCATTAAAGTATATCCTTCTTGCTTTCTCTTTCAGCATCCTTCAGTACACAAATATAACCTCAAACAGAATAATAAAATTGGCCTACATATTAAAACTAAAGAAGGAAAAATAGCTCCATTGTAAGTGGTAAAAGTGGTAAAATGCCAAGTGAAACTTTTTATTCTAGATTTTAATGATCATGATCTCTTAGTATTGGTCTCAATTATTCATTTGTGTTGTTCTGCTAGATTACATCATAAGATAAATTGTCATCTTAATAAAAGCATATGACTGATATGATTGAATGATATGCTGTGCCTAGATCAGTTCAGCTCAAAACGTAATGCCATTACACTCTCAATGCCATTCCAAATTAAAACAATGCAAACAAGGAATGCTGGAACTAAAGCAGTACCTATGACCATTTTGAGCATGACCTCATCATCACAGCCTCATTGTTCCAAAGATATGTATATATGAAAGCATGAGTTAAAACTCAGCTTTCAGCATATGACCGGCAATCTAATAGGGCCTATAAAACTGAAATGGTAGGCTTATCAAAAATGTTAAAGCTAAGTGTATTAACCCACTACTCATCTGCCAGCTATCATATTGTTGCAGCTAGTATGTTGCTATGATGCTGGAAGTCTTGCTACCAGTATACTAGTTCAGACTAGAATAAACTCAACTCCCTGTCATCACGTTAAGGCTGACTCACAGTGATCCCCCGGTGGCTTTCGCAGACTGTGACTGTTGACGGGAGTAGAAAGCGCCGTCTTTCTCCCGCGGAGGTGGTCTCGAACTGCCAACCATGTGGATTGCAGCCCAATGGTAACCACTACACCACCAGGACTCCTACCAATATACACTGGCAAGACCATTCATGGTACACAGGCTTCAATGAAGCTTCCAGACTAAGACAGACTGAAAAGAAAATCCTAGACATTTTTTCCTGGAAACCAGTCAATGGAAACAAAGCCCACATGGAAAAAGCACACCAACCTGTGTGATCATGAGGTGTCGAAGGGATCAGTTA
>NW_022111324.1:37607109-37618765 GCF_000313985.2 Echinops telfairi | reverse complement strand
AGGGAGTGGGATAAGTGAGGAGCTGATGCCAGGGGCTTAAGTGGAGAGCAAATGTTTTGAGAATGATGAGGGCAATGAATGTACAAATGTGCTTTACACGATTGATGTATGTATGGATTGTGATAAGAGTTTTATGAGCCTCTAATAAAATGACTGAAAAAAAACCCTATAAATCACAACCAAATATTGCCTGGAAGAGAAATTCCAATTTGGAGGAGATTCGAAGCACACGGCGAGTGCAGCAATGAATTTGAGAACCAACAATTGTGAGACAGTCCAGGGCTGAGTCATCATCTCTTCTATTGTCCCCGGCTTGCCCTGAATGGGAGCCGACTTGCCATCGCCTAACACCGTGAACAGCGAGCAAGTTCGCAGGCATCTATTCCGAAGAGGGAAAAGAACAATCTGCTGAGGAATATTTTCTCTCTGATTAAAACGCAGACGGTTGAGAGATTTATTTTGCCATTGTTGTCTTGTAGTTGCTGCAGGCTTTCGAATAGCATCATGGGAAAAATGGCGCTTATAACCTTGCAGCAACCCTGAGATCAGAGGTAACCTTTTGGTGAAGGCAAAGTGGAGGACAGCCAATGCTGCCGCTGAACTAACCCGGAAGCCCCGGGTTCCAGCCTTGTGGGATGTGGAATAATTAAGTCTGACTTTAAAATAATGCAAACTGCTGCTTATTCTAGTTTTCTATTATTTGAAGCCCAATGTTAACTAATAAAAATGGGAAATGCCAACGTCTATTAGTCAAAGTCACAAGTTATTATGCTATGATGAACAATATTCTAAAATGAAGTTGCAGAAATAAAGACTTTCAGAACAGATAACACCCATGTGAGTTGCTCTGTAGCATGACATAAAAAGCTTGTATGAAGGATCACATCATATATATATATATATATTCCTTTATGTGTATCTGTGTGTGCATGTTAAGGAAAACACTACTTTAGAACATGTCAAAACATAAAAAGGTGAAACATAGGAGTCTGAGATAGACATTTATTAAGTCAATTATTTTCTCTCCATCAACATCAGCCTAGTCAACAGCATTTTTCCAAGGTGACTTCTATGCTCACAATTCTGAGGGTGTAAACAAAACGGCATAAACCATGATCTCTCTAGCGTAGAGGTTTATAACCTAATTTACCCTAGAGGAAGAAATGGAGAAATAACAAAAATTACATTAGATACATATTTCCGAGTTCTATTTAGAAAATCCTGTGTACATTCTAAGTGTAGGAAAATATGGTCCTACAAGCTTCAGTTTTCAAGATAAATGATGAAAATAATGAGAGTTGGTACTTATATTTCAAAGAGAGAGAGCTGAATAAATGTCTGCATAAGAGAACGGCAACAGCAGCTATCAACCCCTTAGCACGGCCAGCTTCTGTGGGATAATGTAAGATGTGACTCATGTTATTTTGATACTGCTATCTGTATTCAGTAAACTCAGAGTCTGATGCTATGAAAATTGCAAAAAGATGTCAATTTACATTGTTCTCAAATACGTAGATTGTATCATTTTCCAAGGGTACAGCCATCAAAACATTACTCTATATGATACTATTTCAGACAGAAAGACAAAACAAAATGCCAATAGAATTTTTGTAGACAAAAGCCAAACTTAATTAAAGTTGTAGTTATCTTCCATTAATTGATTTCAATTAAGAAATGTTAGGGGGAAATGAGCAGCCATATGAAATGCAGAAGGATGTATTTGAGACCTGCAAAAATGAGTTTGAAATTTAACTGGGTATCTGGTTATTTTTATTTTATTTATTTCACTTGGGTTTTCTACATCTGTCAACCCTAGATGTTAACGAAGTTAAATGTAATATTCACATTTCTTTCATTTTTTGACATTAAGATACTTCTTAATTGAAATATATGTTATGATAGCCACCATATCAAGCTTTTATTTTCACCTTTTATGTACTAGTAATTGTTGCTATGAATTATTCTATACACCTAATAGTACATATAATTTAGAATTTAAAACTTGGGATTCAGAAACATGTCTGTTTTACTATATCATTGTTTTTAAAGTTAATCTTTTGATTTTAACTCCCAAGTGTCTAAGAACCATTTGTTGTTACTGCGTGCTGTCGAGTAGATTCTAACATCTAGAAGCCTCATATCGCAGTGTGGAATGGTTCTGCGCTTTCCAGGCTGCGATTGTCAGGAAAGCAGGTGGCTGGGTCATTTTCTTGTGGGGCTATCCTGTGGCTAGAGCCACTGAGTGCTTAACCATTGCACCGCCAGAGCTCTTTGAGGAATGTATGCACTCTGGTTTCCTGATATAGTACAAGTTCCTTTGCAAGTCTAGTATGATGCAAGTCTATTATTAGAAAAAATAAATAAGGAACCACAGAAATGAAGAGAATTTGAATCACTGATCAGACATGATGGGGTGGATTAGAGAGAATAAATACATAACTGGATCATTTTTGCAAGGTGCCAGAGGTCCTCATTAACAGGAGCTTCCCCTTGAAACATACTTCCAGACTTGCCAAGTGAGGGGAGAGAGCACTGTGAAATGTGTTTAGGATTTCTACCTGCAGGTTACAGATCTAACTTCTCGTTACCTCCCACTGCAAAAGCAAGTCATATGATCTTACCTGTCTTATCTGACCTCTGCTGAAGGTGGCAGAGAAAGAGTGTTCCAGCAGTAGAAGTTGAATATCTGTGAATATCTAAACGAATACCTGTAGAACAGAGTAGAACTGCCTCCACAGGGTTTTTGAAATCTTTATAAGAGATTGCCCATTCTTTCTCCTACACAAAGGCTGGGAGGATGTAACCACTGATGCTTTGGTTAACCTCTGTACCACCAGGGCTCCTGTTAATGAATATAGCCTGCATTTATGTTGATATTCATTGTCTATCTATGAGGCCATAATTCTTTATCATTACAAAAGTTTGTAAGATAGTTACACCACACAAATATCATAGTATTGCATGCTAACTGTAGCAAATGCTTTTTAATCTGCAACTTCCTTTCTCTTCTGCTGTATTTAAATCTTTTGACATTGCCATCCTCTGTATCACTCTCTTCCATTTGTTGTTTTGAAATCATTTACCCTTATTCCATCTGCTTAGTTCCCGTTCTTTCTCAGTGTTTTTACGATTTCTTCTTTCTCACCCAGCCAGGGATATGGCAGCAAACTGGGTCTAGGTTAAGTTGCTTCTTCTAGCACTGTAGCACACGCATTTAGAAAATGGCCCTGGATCCAACAGTCTGACATTCAATACCAGCTCTCCCACATATAGAGCTGCAAGTTAGACAAGTCCATTAACCATTCGGTGCTTGTTTCCTTTGGTATAAAACAGGATGGTAAAGAGAGCCTGCCTCACAGTTGTGATAAGTTCATGAGTTAACATGTGTAGAACAGAACAATGCCTGGCTTACAGCAAGTATCTTACTGAGTATTTTCTATACCCACATCTTCAACCCTACATCTCTCATAAGGATGCTCAAAGCATGTTATATGTCGAGACCTGGCTTCAGGAGGTCTAGAGTCATACAAACAGTGGTTCTCAACCAGTGGGTCACGACGCCTTTGGGAATCAAACAACCCTTTCACAGGGGTTGCCAAATTTATAACAGTAGCAAAATTACAGTTATGAAGTAGCAATGAAAATAATTTTATGGTTGGGGGTCACCATACCATGAGGAACTGTATTAAAGGGTCGCATCATTAGGAAGGTTGAGAACCACTGATATATTCCATTCTAAATTTCTCAAGTAATTTCATATTTGGTTTACTGACAAGAGGAAGCACTCATAACTATACCCAAACCATTCCTTCTATTTTATTTTCTAGTTTAGATAAACATATTATCATCTGTTCAAATATCCAAACTAGAAAATAGCCCAACTCTAATTTGTGAACACGTTAGTTATTCTACCTTAAAATCCAAGGGCTTGTCCTTTCCCCACTGCTACTGGTACATGTATTTTGAAAAGCTCAGTTTCGGTCCTGGTCTCTGAATTGTTCAGCATCCCAGTATGCTGATGCTATCATCTTTGACTCTATTAATATATATATAAATAAATGTAGGGTGCTATTCGAAGCCATACTTGGCTCTTTATTAAACTTAAACATGGTACATTCCGCCCCTCAGACGTGCCTCTGCACCCTGACATCCTTCTCATAGAAAGCATGTCAGGTGAGTTCTTTCATTTGGGGCAAATATCTGAATAGGTAGGGCCAATACTGCAGAGCTCAGGTAGTGTTAGCTCAGCAGTTAATAGTTCGGGGGCAACCCAAGAGTTTGATGTTCCAACCTTCCAGTCCCTCTGCAAGAAACACATGGTTGTCTGCTTCTAGGAAGATCCCAACTTCAGAAACACTATAGGGCAGTTCTACGGTGTCTTTTGGGGTTGCTAAGAGTCAGAATCAATTCATAAACAAAAAAGTAAATCAGAAGTCACAATCTGCAAAAAGGAAAAAGTTTCAAAAATGTACCCCATGGTATAGTGAAAAGCAATGTCTAAATCTGAATTAAATTGTCTTTCACTTTAAAAAGTTAAATAGTAAGTAACATTAAGAAGTGAAAAGGATATTTAGAAGCAATAATTGACAGTGAAAATTGCATTTTTTGAAAGAAGGAACAT
Organism: Echinops telfairi; assembly: GCF_000313985.2. NCBI lineage: Eukaryota > Metazoa > Chordata > Mammalia > Afrosoricida > Tenrecidae > Echinops > Echinops telfairi. The sequence continues at coordinate 37,614,144 of NW_022111324.1, read as the reverse complement.
AGGGAAGACCTTAGGGTCCAACGGAATGAAACCATGGTCAATCACAGGATTCCCACATCCGGCCACCATCGAGCAGGAAGTTCAGTTACAGTAAGGAAAGGCAAACTATTTTCCAAAGTGCAGCATGATTCTTCTTACTTTGCATATTCTGTTCCCACTGTGTGAATGGCTCATCTTCCTCCTCTTTTTTCACTTGGATACACTCTTTGTTCATCTATCACATCTTTTCTCAGGCACTACTCCCTTTAAGAAGGCTTTGCTAATTCAGCTGTCAGGGAAGGTATTGGAGCTCTCCTCTGTCGTTCTACCATAGGTCCATCTATGCCAGGTTACCAAAATGTATATTCTTCTATGTTTAGAATCATATCATTTATATCACATGCAAAGAAAGTGTTGCTGATGATCATCTACTAACAATTAAAGCATACATTGACAGAGTTGCCAGAGCTCCAGGCTGGATTCAGAAGAGGATGTGAAACAAGGGATATCATTCCGTCTTGGCTGAAAGTAGAGAATATCAGAAAGAGGTTTACTTGTATTTTATTGAATATGCAAAGGCGTATTAGACTGTGTGGATGACAACAAACTATGGATAGCACTGAGAAGAATGGGATTCCCATAAGACTTCATTGTGCTTCCATGGAATTTATAGGTGGATCAAGGGGCCATTATTCAAACAGAACAAGGGAATACTTTGTGATTTAAAATCAGGAAAAATGTGTGTCAGGGTTGTACCCTCCCACCATACTTATTCAATCTGTATGCTGAGCAAATAACCAGAGAAACTGACCTATATGAACAAGAACCCTGCATTTGGATTGGAGGAAGGCTTTTTAACAACTTGCAATATGCAGATAACAAAACCCTGTTTAATCGATTTCTCACAAAAAATAGTGAGGAGGACTTGAGGCACTTGCTGATGAAGATCAATAGACTTTGGTATGGATTACAACTCAATGTAAAAAAACCTAAATCCTCACAATTGGAACTCTAGATAACATCATGATAAGTGGAGAAAAAATTGAAATTTTCAAGGATTTCATCTTCTTTGAATCCACAATCAATGCTCACGGAAGCAGCAGTCAAGAGATCAAATGACACATTGCACTGGGAAATCTGCAGAAGACCTTGTTACAGTGTTGAAAAGCTGGGAGGTTACTTTGAAGGTAGGACTTATCTTAGCCTTGGCATCTTCAAATGACTCAGATACATTTGAAAGTTGGACATTGAATAAGGTAGACAGTAGAATAATTGATGCATTTGAACTGCGGTGCTGGAGATGAGATCGAAAGTATCGGTGACTGTCAAAAGCACAAGCAAATCTGTCTCGGTAGAAGTATAGCCCATGAGCTTCTTGGTGTCCTGGATGGCAAAACTTCTTCTTACATACTTTTGATGTAAGACCAGCCCTTGGAGAAGAACGTCATTCTTGGAAGAGTGGAGGGGCAGTGTAAAGAGGGGGGCCCTTAACAAGATGGATTAACATCTTGGCTGCAACAATGGGCTCGAGCATGGGAACCATTGTTTGGGTGGCGCCGGAAAAGGAGGTGTTTTGTCCTGTTGGGCACAGGGTTGCTATGGGTTGAACTGAGTGGGTGTCAACTGACAACAGCATGTTTAACTCTCTTGAAATGAAATAGTACAGAGCAGGACCTATTTTTCTTTCTGTGCATCGATGTTCTAGAAATGTAAATGCTGAGGGGCATTGTATAAATACATGAATAATGAGCCAATAAGTAAATAAACATGTTAATTGAAAGTGTTAATGGATCTGAGTCAATATGGTTATTGAACTATTCTCCTAATGCCTCCCTGTTTGGGGGGATATGCAGGTAGGTGCCACATTATGTTTAAATTCGTGGTTATCTAATTTGAAACTACAAGAATGTCAAAAAGCTACCCAGAAAACTAAACTTTGTCTCATTAGCATTATGTTTTATGAGAAATTTAGCTAAGAGACATCACAAAGTATCTGATCATAAGTGGATAATCCAAATCGTCTAGAGTTCATTTCTTTCATTCAGAAAAAAGACTAATTCTTAGGAATCCTCATCAATTTAAATATTATTTTCTCAGACAATTATGATCTGTTAATGCTGAGTTCAATCAATTCAAACAACAAGAGTAAAAGGCATACTCTATGGAAGGCAATGGAATTCAGACAGACAGAGCCAATAACTGGATAAGATACTCGAAGTTCAAACCAAGTAGGGGCTAAAGAGAAAATTCTGTATAGCATTTTCTTTAGACTTTTAGAGAAAGTTGGAGACTGAAGTCTCTAAAGAAATCTGAAAATACAAAGAATTTATCTTTGATTGATGTAATAAAAAAACATTGTAAACAATAGAGCACTTTTAGAATTGCATACATTCTCCAATGCAGTAAATGTATGAACTTAAACAATGGCAGCATTGTAGCCTCGGCTCAATGCTGTATGGACTATGAACTCCGCAGTCATGTATGCCAAATGCTTGGCAAGCACTGTCTTATACTCTCTGTGTCCTTGCACATTCATGGACAATGCAAGTCATCATAAAACTCACTTAGCCTAATAAATAAGATAAAACTCTCCAATATACTTCATAACAAGGATTTAAGCTATTCTCTTCTCCCCTGACCGGCAGTATCAATTATTCAGAATGATTTCTTAATATTTTATCAATGTAAATGTCTCTGAAACATATTTTGTCAAAAACAGATAGTACATGCAATGTTTTTAAATGATTTAAGTTACCCTTGGAAGCTAAAGATCATCTTCTCTTTGGAGTTTTATTGAATCAGGGACCTTTCAGTTATTGAAAAAGTAAAGAATTTCAAAAGTGACAAATGAATGAACAAATTTAATGCATTTCCCTTAACTGATTATTTGTAGTTGATTTTGACCAGATACTGAAACATTAAACATTCAAAGATGAGTTAGTCCAAGACTTCTGAGAAAGAGGTGTCAAAAAAGAATTAGAAGTCTGTACTTTTTCTATTGCTTTTGCAAGCACAACAAATATGTAATCACTCACTTGGTTGATTAAAAGTACACAAATTTCTGATCAAACAATTGAGGAGGGAAGACAAGGGTCTTATGGAACTAAAACACGTTGGGTTGCTGTTGAAGGCTGGCAGTCAATAGCATGGGGATTCACATCTGACCTCCTCTGGTTTCCCTGTTGCCACGAGGCAGGGCTCAGACATGCCTGCCCCTGCCACGATTCTTTACTTACATTGACACCCACAGTTCCTCCCGTGGCACTCTACTTCTGTGCAGGGCTCTAGGCTTTGACATGACCACACAGGACTCACAGATAATACTCACAATTAAAGGGATTTGGGGGGGACTAAGTGGGTTATCACAAGCCAGGATTAGAAAACAGTGAGGAAGGACCCAGCTACTGGTCCACAGCAATACTTCTCCTCAGCCAGCAGCCAAGTCTCTCCCCAGTCTGCAGAACATCAGTTAGCTGGTACCTTAGCTTTCGTCTCCATGGACCAGGAAGCCCACCTGTACCTCTGTTTTACAGTCACATGGTCTCGGGCCAGATGAGAGGTTACCCCATAGCCATAGTGCTGCTCTCTGAATCTTATAGCACAGTCTCTGGTGCTGGTCCTGGCTCCCCCCAATTCAGCGAGAGATCGGGTCGTGCTCTTTGGATGTGCCTGGGATTTCTCTCGGTGTCCAAGATGGCTGTACATACAGAGGAATGGCTCTGGGGTATAATTTTTGTCCATCAGTAGAGCATACCCCCAATAAAACAAAAGGCGTGATTTGGTTCACAACCTTACTAAATTAGAGAATCGATCCTAACTTAATTCTGTCACCCTAGCATAGCAGAGAACGCTCTACAAAATGGGATTAGAGACACAGGCATAGAGTCTCTAATATTTTACCTAAGGAATTATAGATAGACGAGTCATATTAATAAACTACATCTCAAGACTCTGTGGAGGCTTTTTTCCTGTGCCATTTCTAATTTCTAGAGGCTGCCTGAACTCTTTGGATCTGGACTACATCACATATGTGTCCAGGGCCACATCTTTTTCCCTTCTCTGCTTCGATTGTTGTATTGTCAGCTTTTTTTCCCCTGAAACTCTTTCCTTTCTAAGAGCCCTGTAATGACCTCAGATCTGCTCAGATAATCCATCATAACATTCCCTTCTCCAAACTCTTAATTTAGTTCCTTTTGCAGTTAAGGTATCATATTCACAGATTTGTGACGCAGGTCTGACCCCTCTGAAGGAGATGGGGCAGAAAGGATCATTGGGTACGGGAAATGCAAAAATACTGTGTGGGTCCAGGCCCTTGAAGAACTTTAAGACAAAACTATCTGCTAAAAGATTGAAGGCCTAAGTAGGGAAAAAGTCTTGCAGAAATAACCCTATTCTGGCACCCCACTGTGCTCAGTCATTCCCTGGGAGCAGGGCAGCAAGCAGGCTGCCCAGGCTGGAATAACTCCTAAAGGATGGTCCTTGGGGCCCTCAGGCAATTGTGCTGTTTTGCAATAGGTCATTTGAGCGGTACATTTTATAGCCATTGTTAACAGTTAAGCCCTTTTATATTTTAAAGAATCATATCAATCCCAGATTCTTTCTTTTCATAGCTAGTCATTTACTTATTTCATTTGAACATGCATTAGTGAAATGCCAGGTGTTGGGATCCCAGAATGAAGTTATAATTGCTACCCACAGAAACCTAGCATTCTAGTGGAAAACATAAAATCATTTATAATAATGCCCTTAAATACACTGTGATCAAACACCTCAGTTTACCTAGAAAACCTGATATTCCCTTAGCCAGTGTCCCATACAGTTAGCATCTTCTTTGAATCTCAAAAGTATCTCAGTTGGGATGGCAATTTATATAATGACTATAATCATGGCAGTGAACACACGTAATCCAGACCAGCAGGAAGAAATAAGTAGGTACAGCTTCCTAGATAATGCGCTGTCTCAGATAAGAGGATAAGCAGAAGTTAGCAAGACAAAGGGTTGTGAAAGAATGGGAGGCGTTGGATGGGCAGCTCCTTCAGAGGACATGCTTCACAAAAGACAATAATACTTAAAAAAGCAAATGGATTCTACAAACAAAAACAAGTACTTGAAAGTAACGGATATAAAAGTCCATCTAGGGTGGGGACAAGAGAAAGAAGGTAGAGCAGGTGAGGCAGAATCAGAATGTCACAAGTCCTACAATTCTTGCTGTGAAGTGAACTTACTTCACTCTTCTGTCATAGATAGAAGACATGATATGAGAGAATTAAGGAAATGGAAAAAGGACAAGTGTTTAGAATTAAGATACTCTACACTTCTTCCACATTAAAAATGGATGGAGTGTCTGAAAAGCACTGTCTCAGGGAAAATAAAAGCAATGCCAATTGAGAACACAAAAATTACAATTTAGGAGTTAGTTTTAGCTTGATATTTTTGAAAGGGGTAAACAAGTGTCTGACTCAAGGCACAAAAATAAATCACAAATGGATTCAAAAAATGCTAAGCTTTTTAAAGTCACACTTCCTACTGAATTTTCCAACATAATATATTTGGGGGGAAATGTATGCAAGTAAAGTAACCTGATGTATCCTAATTTTCTGTAAATTTGTTCAATGATGTCATCTAATAAAATGGACTATCTTTTCCAGGAGTTATTTTTAACCCTTATAAAGCCACACACCAAACTCACTAGCATTGACTCAATTCTGACTCATAGTGACCTTATCTGACAGAGTAGCACAAGTCCATAGTGAATCCAAGACTGTAAATCTTTACGGGAGCAGATATCCTTACCTGTCTCCCTCAGAGCCACCTGGGCAATTTGAACCTTTGACTGTGTGACTATCCCAGCCCAGCGACTATCCCACTGAGCCAGCAGGCTTCAGCTACAGTTGGCTGTCGTTTCCAAGTACATGGTAGGACTATTACACAGCCAGATTACTACCGTGGAACAGAATATTGTTTGACCACACCAAGAACTGATCCGTAAGCAAAAGATTTACTTTTGTAGCATGACAGGAAACTCTGTTTCATTATTAATATACAACCTGCTCAATTTTTCAGAATGTCAAATGTAAAAGTCCGTTCATGCCTCTTTTAGAGTTTTATAGAATACACATGCACACGCACACACACACACACATCAAACATTTATAGAAAGAGTCTCTGACTAAAAGAAAAAATTAATCTTGTATTAGAGGTTGAATTTCACTAGTAGCTTTTTGTGTGCTAAAGAGAAAAACATTTTAAGCCAGCCAGCTGAACTTTTACACACATCTTTTCTGCAGAAATGAAGAAAAGAAGTAATTTTCTTCAGGAAGAAATTGGCAAGCATTTTTTTTTTCTGGAGGAGGTTCATTAGAGAATCTAATAGCTTCCTTAACAAACTCACCTTTAAAATCTTAAAGAAAATAGCTGCTACAATGTGACACATTGAATGCCCTCCTGGGAATTGGTTTAGTTAACTTTTGTTGGTTTTCAGGGGAAAGCGTTTCTGAAGTTTTTCAAAAGCGTCATGGAATATGGAGATAGACTTGGTGTATTCATAAGGCTTTGTTTTGAGTTAGGTATCAAAATAATAAACTCTCTTTTTTAATGTTGATATCTTGTATCAAGATGCTAGTTCTTAAGAAAATAGGAAGAATAAAAATCATATTTGAATATATATATGCACATATACATATGCATAGAAATATATTTCACACGGCTATTGTTATTAGGCTCTAATTTATGATTACCGTTTGTACAACAGAAAAACTGCCAGGCACACACCATCTTCACCGTCCTTGTTGAGCTTCAGCCCATTGGTGTCGTCGTGGTGCCAGCCCATCCCCCTGAGGCCCGTCTTTTGATCACGGAGTACCTAGTTTACCACGCACATTGTGCTGCTCCAGAGACTGGTCCCTACTGAGCACATGCCCAAGCCACTAACCGTCCTGGAGTCTAGGGAACATTGTGGCTACAAGAGTACTTTTCTCAAGTGCATAATGTGTTTAATATTTTGCATCAACACCATAATTCAAATGCATTGGTTCTTCTTCAGCCCCTTTATTTGTT
>NW_022111324.1:37600985-37606797 GCF_000313985.2 Echinops telfairi | reverse complement strand
CTTGCTTGCAGAGCCAAGTAAAATGAAATCCTTGACAACTTCATTGTTTGCTCCCTTTTTCATGATGTTGCTTATTGGTCCAGTTTTGAAGATTATTTTCCTTATGTTGAAGTGCAATCCGTAGTGCTGAAGTCTTGGATTTTTATCAATAACTGCTTCCCATCTTCTTGCTTTTCAGCAAGCAAGATTGCACCGTGCTCCTGTCTCTAGAGTTAGGGGTCTTCCTGTTATCGTGATGCTGCATTCTGCTTCATATAGCTGATATTCTCAGACTATTTGCTCAACATAGATTTTACATAACAAAGATTTTACATAGCAATATTATTTCATACTTCCATACAGCAAACTGAGGGAGCCCATTAACAAGAAGAGCATATTGAAAAAGTTCTCAAAAGTCTGTACACATTTAGAGCAAAAATAAAATTAAAAATCAAATGTAGATGATTGATAATATCCATTCTAATAAGTTATTTGATTGAAACTAAAGCAATCTGAGACCTGACTATTTGTATAAAAATAACATCCCTGGTTAAATGATGAATTTATGAAAGACATAATAGTGGATATCAAAATAAACTTTTAACTCTATAAATATAATTCCTCACATCTAACTTAGATTTATATTTAGAGTTTGAGTCATAAAAATTATATTTTGACTTGTTTACACATTATTTTCTAGTTTCAACTGTCTCTACCAACAAAAAGATTATTTATAATGTAAGTACTAATGGCATACAAAATGATATATAATTTTATAGCCTATAAAATGATGAATCAAATTGTTTCAGTACATCCTAGATAGAACATTAACTTGCATCTGCACTGTATTTTTTTAAATATTTGTGCTTATTTTCTCATTTAAAAATAATTACAGTCTTCAGGGACACATTTAGTTTATATCCTGAAATGAAAAAAGTTATAAATGACCCATATGTTGATAATGTTTTTCAATCTGAGATTATTTAAAAAAACTGGAGTTTTCAGGTAGTAAGGACAGCTTTTCTTGTGAATTTTGGCTTGTAGTGATGTGAAATAAGGATAATGAGGAAAATAAACTAAGTTGGTTGTTAGTGTTATTGTTTTTTATTATAGTTATAGCATTGATAAATTGTTATTAATTATGATCTCTGTTGGAGCACTTTTATAAGATTTAGAGTGGTTGAAATAGAATTAATTGTTTTTGTTTGAATGACTCTCATCTCTCCAGAAAGATTATACATATGGACAATATATATTTTAGGTAATCCAACTTAGAGTAAAATATTTTAGAAACTTTTAATAAATATTTATAAATATTTTATAAACAATTTAGTCAAAATTGAATTAAGTCTATAAATGATTTTAAAGGAGGGTATCAATAGGAATACAGAACTCATTCTTGATATGTTTTCAAAAAGATAGAGCAAATAAATGATAGATCAACCATGAAATATTTTAGAATTATTAAAAGCAGATTAATGACACTCAACTTGAAACAAGCAAATTATGACTGAATCATTTTAGCTATTATATCAATTATATATTTTAGATTAATATTTTGAAATGACTCGAGAAAAAAATGCAAACCTCAATTGGCAATCTTGAAAGATTCTGTGTTAGTCTGGGTAGACTAAAGAAACAAATCCATGGACACTCAAATGTGTATGAGGAAGATATTTAGATACATGAGCTGTTGAATATTGAGAAAACATCCCAGCCCAGTCCAGATCAAGTCCATAAGTCTGATATTAGTCCACAGGTCCAATACCAATCTATAAAGTCCTCTTCAGACTCACAAAACACATGCAAGGACACTGAATGCAGAAAGATCACAGGCCAGGGCGTTGGAAGTCTTCTGGATCCAGTGGTCTTGGAAGCATCCCAGCGCTGGCAGGATCTCCATGTGGCTCATCCTGTTCCCAGGGCTGCATCAGGGTAGGTCCACCTGGCTTCTCCTCGGGATGTCTCACATGAAATGAGCAGAGAGAGAGTCTCTCATGCCTCCAAGGAGGCAATCAGGAGTTCTCAGAATTCTCAGGAGAAGGCCATGTCCACACAGAGGTCTCATTGGTTATGACCCGATTGACCAACCATACTCTACCCCTTCACTCTTAATCCTCAATTTGACAAACGATTATATAACTGCCACAGACTCTATAGGCAAAATATTGAATGGTGCAGAAAGCACCAAGAGAAGGGGGAAAGGATACATTGAGTCACTGTACCAAAAAGAACTAGTCCACGTTCCATCATCACGAGGTAGCATATCGGCATGAACCAACTGTGCTGCAGGAAGAAGTTCAAACTTCCCTTAATGCATTAACCAAAAACAAGGCTCCAAGAATTGATGGAATACCCATTGAAATGTTTCAGCAAGCTGAAGCAGCACTGGACATTTGTACTCATATATGCCAGGAAATTTGGAAGACAGCTACTTGGCCAACTGATTGGAAGATATCCATATTTATGCCCATTCCAAAGATAAGTGACCCAACAGAATGCTCAAACTATAGAATGATATCATTGATATCACACTCAAGTAAAATTTTGCTTAAGATCATGCAACAATGGTTGCAACAGTACATTGACAGGGTTCAGAAGTTCAGGCCAGATTCAGAAAAGGGTATAGAACAAGGGGAATCATTCCTGAGGTTATGTGGAACTTGGCTTAAAGCAGAGAATATCAGAAAGATGTTTACTTGTATTTCTCTGACTACACAAAGGCATTCGACTGCGTGGACCATAATAAACTCTGTGTAACCTCAAAAAGAATGGGAATTCCAGATCACATTGTGCTCATTCAGAACTTGTACATGCATCGAGAACAAGGGAAAACTACATGGATTAAAATCAGGAAATGTAGGTGTCAGGGTTGTGTCCTCTCACCATATTTGTTTAATATATATGCTGAGCAAATCATCAGGGAAGCTGGATTATATGAAGAAGAATGTGGCATCAGGATTGGAGGGAAGCTTATTAACAACTTGCAGTATGAAGATGACGCAACTTGGCTTGCTGAAGGTGAGGAGAAATTGCAGCACTTGATGAAGATCAGAATTTTAGCCTTCCATATGGGTTACAACTCAAGGTAAAGAAGACAAAAATTCTCACAACTGGACCAATAGGTAGCATCAAGATAAATGGAGAAAAGATTGAAGTCAAGGTATTTTTCTTGTTTGGATATATAATCCAGTACTCCTGAAAGGAGGAGTAAGAGATCAAAAGATATAATACATTAGGTAAATCTGCTGCACAAGACCTCATTAAAATATTGAAAAGCAAGGATGTTACTTTGAGCACTAAGGTGTGCTTGACCCCAGCCATGGTATTATCCACTGTATCATATGCATATGAAAGTTGGACGTTGAATAAGGAAGGAAGACCTTAGAATAATCAAACCATTTGAATTGTGGTTCTGGAGAAGAGTGTTAAAAATATAATTGACTACTAAGAGAATAAACCAACAATCTGTGTTGGAAGAAGTAAGTCCAGAGTGCTCCTTAGAGGCAAGGATAACAAGATTTTGTCTTACATATCTTGGTCATATTATCATGAGAGTCTAGCCCCTGTAGAAAGACATCATGTTTGGTAACATGGGAGAGTGGTGAACAAGAGGAAGGTCCTCAAGGAGAAGAATTGGCACTGTGGCTTCATCAATGGGCTCAGGCATAGGAAAACATTATGAGGATGGCATAGCACCATGTAGTGTTTCATTCTATTGTACATAGGATTGCGATGGGTTGGAGCTGACTTGATGATACCTAACAACAATAGCATTACTTAAATTTTATTTAATAGATATTGCAGGTTTTATTGAACGCACTTCATATTATTTATTTGACTTGTGAGTGACATGCAGTAGTAGGTATTCTGTTCCACTTAAATTTCTAAGCTCTCATCCCAATTAGAGCAACCCATCTCTATGTTCTTCACCCCCACCCCCGACCAGGTTTTTTTTCAATCATTTTATTACGGGCTCATACAACTCTTATCACAATCCATACATACATCAATTGTATAAAGCACATTTGTACATTCATTGCCCCCATCATTCTCAAAACATTTGCTCTCCACCTAAGCCCCTGGCATCAGCTCCTCATTTCCCCCGCTCCCTCCCTGCTACCCCCTCCCTCATGAACCCTTGATAATTTATAAATTATTATTTTCTCATATCTTACTCTGTCTGATGTCTCCCTTCACCCACTTTTCTGTTGTCCGTTCCCCAGGGAGGAAGTTATATCTAGAGCTTTGTAATCAGTTCTCCCTTTCCACACCCCACTCCTTCCACCCTCCCAGTATCACCACTCTCACCACTGGTCCTGAAGGGATCATCCGTCCTGGATTCCCTGTGTTTCCAGTTCCTATCTGTACCAGTGTACATCCTCTGGTCTAGCCAGAGGTAGAACTGAGATCATGATTGTTTGGTGTTGGGGGCAGGGAGGAAGCATTTAGGAACTAGAGGAAAGTTGTATGTTTCATCATAGCTACACTGCACCCTGACTGGCTCTAAGGAAGAGTCATGAACTTTGGAATAGCTAAGAGATAGATAAAATTATCAAAGAGAGAAAGGACCACATATACAGTTCTTTCCAAATAGGCAAAGAAAAGTAATTTTGGGGAAACGTGTTGTTGTTCAGTGTTGTCCAGTGGTTCCAACTCCTAGCACTGCAGTATACAGCAGAACACAATACTCCCTGGTCCTTCCCCAGCCTCACAATCATTGATACACTTCAGCCTGTGGCTTTAGTCACTGTACCTTTTCATGTCCTTGAGGGTCTTCCTCTTTCCTCTTTTACACTGACCACCCCCACACTCGGTACCAAGCGTGACCTCCTTTGTCGGGGGTTAGTCACTCCTGACAATATGTCCAATGTACACAAGATTAAAACTCACTACATTTCTTTTAAGGAGCATTCTGGCTACCCTCCCTTCAAGTGTTGCTCTTTCTGCTGACAGTCCATAGTACTCTTAATAGTCTATGCTAACAACATAAGTGAAATGTATCCATTTTTTCCCTGTCGTTCTTGTTCACAGTGGAGTTTTCAGAAACATAGGAGGAAATTGAAATGCTATGGCTTAGGTCAGGTGCACTCTACTCTTCAAGAAAGTATCTTTACTTTTAAGCACTTTGAAGAGGTTTTTTGAAGTGGGATTGTCATTGCAAAGCCATTGGTTGATTTCTTGACTGCTACTTCCACCAATACTGATGATAGGTTAAAGGAAGATGAACTCCTTGATGATTGTAATCTGTTTTCCATTTATCCCAGTAATTAGTTGTTAAATTTTTTGCTTTCTTTATGTTGAAGTGTAATCCATAGTGAAGGTTACAGTTTTTGATCTTCATCAGTAAGTGCTTCAAGTTTTCTTTGCATTAAGCAAGCAAGGTTGTGCCATCCATATATCACAGGGTTTTAATTTCATCTCTTTGGTTGGCCAGGTCTTCCAAATTTCTTGGCATAGACTAGTGAGTACCATCAGCATTGCAGACATATATTGGCGCATTTCAACTTGTGTGATATCTTGTTTTTTCATCAACTCCTTCCAGTGCTGCTGGGAATAATTCATTAATATCACTTGTTCTTAAATATATGAGACCTCCTGAAATGGTTAAACGTTGACTAATTATTTTTCATACATCAACTCAGTGTATACATTCTATCTTCTTTTTTTTCCTGACTCATTCAAGACATTACCCATGGAATCCTTCAATATTACGATTTGAGGCTTGAATTTTTTCTTCACTTCTTTCAGCATGAAAAATGCTCATTTGTTCTTCATTTTGGTTATCTAACTCCAAGTCTGCATATTTGATTATAATACTTTACTCTGTTGT
>NW_022111324.1:37597270-37599662 GCF_000313985.2 Echinops telfairi | reverse complement strand
TGATTCTGAAGAGGGATTTATGGACCAGTATCAGACTTAAGGGTTAATATCAGACTTATGCACTTGATCTGACCTAGGGTGTTTTCTTAATATGCAATTACTTTTTGATATAAAGCTCTTTCATATATACATATGTCTCCGGATTTGTTTCTCTAGTCAACCCGGCCTAACACATTTGCCCATTCCACATTCTGATTATTAATCAATGTTTGCAGCAGTTTCATCCCATTTTAAGTCATGCCACATTAGAAAATGAAGATTTCAAATCTATTGAAATCATATATTTAGTGCCTCATAAAGTGAGGAACTCATCTTCCACGTTTCTTTCTGGCCAATGCCTTCAGTTCAGGTGGACTTCCTCCTTAAGCATTGTAGGTACTACCTCCAGAAATTACTGAACATCCACAGTTCTTTGGGTAAAGTGACTTCGTGTATTCCTTCCGTCTCCCTACATCACTGTTCTATAGCATCTTTCAATGTACATCAATGCTTGATTTATTTCTTTTGTTCTTCCAGCTTGAGTTCTAGCTATATTCCTCCCTTTGGGTGTTCTAATCCCAGGTATCTGTATATTTCATTTTAATACTGAACCTTGTCTTCTCTAACTGCTCTTTAAAATTTCCTTTCTGCTCTTTACATCCTTAATTCTTTTGTTCACGTTAGCTACTACGCCTTGTTCAAGACCTTTTCACAGGATTAAAAAGCAAAGATCTCATTTTGATGCTAAGATTAGCAGGACCTATGCCATGGTGTTTTCAATCACCTGATATGCATATGAAAGCTTGACAATCATATAAAAGACTGAAAAGAATTGATGCGTTTGAATTCTGATACTGGTGAAGAATAGTGACTAAACCATGAATTTCCAGAAGAACATTCGTGTAGTGGAAGTTCAGGCAGCGCCAAGTAACACCCATGGAGGACTGCAGAGCCCAGCGCAAGGGGCCACGGAAAAGGACACCCTCCACTTCCAGACAGGGCGATTCGCTACTAAAGAGGTAGACACAAATGTATTAAAATAAAAGAGCAGCAATGCCTGTCAATAAATTCCCCTCTGTTATTTGCCCTCGACACAAGCAGAGGAACACAGCTCCCCAACTCTCCCTACCAAGTTTTCCTGGTTCTAGAGCTAGCTAGGAGACTGACTGACTGAGCTACATGTGCTCACAGCCTGGTTCCTTTCACTAATCAATATACATTTAAGGTATACAATATACAATATACATTTATCAACATCTTTTCATAGCTTAACAGTTAATTTATTACTTAATAATATTTTTCTGAATAATATTATTACGGAATCATTTTTAGCAATAATAATATTTTGAAAATATCACTGAATTATAAGTACTTGATTGCTGATAAGACAACAGCACTTCAAAACTACCAGTAGCTCTGTAGGGGAAAGATGTGGCACTATGCTTCCGTAAGATTTATAAAACCAAACTCACTGCCATTGAGTTATTTCTGATGCATAGCAACCCTCAAGGCCACAGGAGAACTGCCCCTGTGGGTTTCTGGGACTGTAAACCTTTGTGGGAGTTGAGAGCCTACTCCTCCTGAGGAGGGGCTGGTGGTACTGAACAGCTGACCTCGTGTTTAACAGGCCAGCGCTTAAGCATTATGCCACCAGAGCTCTACCCATAGAGATTTATAACCTTGGAGACCCCATGCAGGCAATTCTACTTGATCCTGCAGTGTCATTATGGCTCCTCATCCCCTCAACAGCAGCAGGGGTGATTTCAGTAGGAATGGACCACAGTCTGACAGTCTGTATGCATTCCTTTCCTGAAGGACAGCCTGGTGCCCTCCAGTTTCTGTTAATTATGTATTCAGTCCTGAGAGGGTTCTTAAGTGTGCAAATATTTTCACTTTGAGTAAATTCCTAGGATTCTAATTGCTGGCTCAAATAGTAAGACTATATTTAACTTTATAAGAAACTGATGTACTGTCTTCAAAAATGACTGAATCATTTTGCATTCCCACCAACAATAAATGGGCGATACTATTATTCCATGTGCTCACTAGCATCTTTCTATATCAGTGTTTAAGACTTTAGATATTTTAATAGATTTATAGTGGTATTTTACTTTGTTTTATATTTTCCTAATGCTGTACGATGTTGAGCATCCTTTCACATGTTTTTTGTGCATCATGCTTCTACTTTGGTTAGGTGTCTGCTCAGATCATTCTTCACTTTGAAACTGTGTTTTTCCATTGTTGCATTTTAAGAGTTTATCTTATATTTGGATATAAACCCTTTATATATTTTTGTAAATAATTTCTTCCCATTTTTGACTTGTGTTTTCATTCTCATAATAATAGGTTTCTCAGAGCAGATTGGGTGGCATATTTTTCAAAGGAATGATCTATTTCATCTAAGTTTTCAACT
>NW_022111324.1:37575058-37594486 GCF_000313985.2 Echinops telfairi | reverse complement strand
GGGAATGAATAAAAAGAATCATGACTGAATAATGTTAGATGCTGTTCTAAGTGCTTTCTTAGCTTAGTTTATTCACTCTTCAAAGCCTTACTATGATTTACAGATTACTAGTAAGTCCATTTCATTCATGGGATAATTGAGGGTAGGGGAGGCTAATTAAACAATGTTAAGCATTTGACTATGTGACAGAACTGGAATTTGAACCGAGAGAATGTGAATCTAGACCCTATGCTCTAGACCACTTTGTTTCCCTGTTGTTTTAACAGTTGAAAGTTACATACCTCTAGGGCTCCGGACACACCACAATTTACACATGATTCTGTCCTATTGTTGCCACGGTTGGTTGCCATCTAGGCTGAGCTGGTTCCAATTCATAGTGGCCTGATGAGCAACACAGCAAAATGGTGCCTGGTGCAGCACCATCCCCACAGTTGGTGCTACGTTTCAGCTCATTGTTCCAGTCACTGTTCCAAACAATTTACTTAAAAACTTCCCTTATTGTTGACCCTCTTTCTACCACGAAAGATGTCTTTTTCCAAGGACTGGCATCTCCTGATAATATGTCCAAAGCACATGAAACAAAGTTTTACCACCCTTTACTCCCCCCCCTCCCCGCCCCGCCCACCTTCTCTCTCTGATTATCCATCACACATTGCAGTTATTCCTAATTTTAAAACCGAGTAGTAGAAATAGTCTACCTTACAATGTGTTTTAGACATTGTAGATTCTTTGAATTTCCATATGAATTTTTGAATTCACTCGTGAATTTCAACAAAATTAAATTGTACTGGGATTTTGTTAAATCTATCAATTTAGTGCAGTTATATTTCAACAATACCGAGTCTTACAATTTATGAACATTGCACATTTTTCTAGTTATGTGTAACTTCAGAAATTTAAGATTTTCTCAGCAGTATCTTACAGTTTTTAAGATAGATTCCATGAAGATATATTTTATTTAATTCCTAGTATTTGATATGTTTTATGCTCGTGTAAATGGAATTTTAAAAGACTAATTTTAATGAATTTGTTACTAGATTATAGAGATACATTTTTACTGACCTTAGTTATACTGGCCTCCTTAAATATCCCATAATGCTAATGCTGCTGCCATTAAAGATAGTTTACATATTAAGAGAATAAGTGGCATTGTTGACCGCTAACTGCAGTCAGAAGTGAGAAAGCACTAGCCACTGCAGAGGAGAAAGACCGGGCTTTTAAATTATTGTAAAGAGTTACAGTCTTGGAAACTCACAGCAGTGGATAACCCTGGGCTATAGAGTTGCTATAAGTGAGCACCCATTCAATGGCAGTGAGTTCGCTGTTTCAGTTTATCATTAAACTTCGTTATGCCTTTATCACTATCCCTCATGTTGCACCGGCCAGAAGGGTTTGTGAAATGAATAGATATTGTGAGAATAAATGTAGTGCTTTTGTTGTCAACATGAAGAAAAACTGTCCAAATCCATATCAATGAGTATAATGTTAATTTGGGTCTTATGTAAATGATCTTTATCCTTGTAAAATGTTTTCTCTTCTTCGGAACCTGCTAAAACGTTTTTTTTTTAATGATAAATACTTGTTTTTATGTTTTTCCCCCCAAAGGGTTGAGGTGATTGTGTTTATTCTCTATATTAATAAGGTAAATCTCAATGCTTGACTTTTAAATGTAGATCGATTTTTTATTACTGAGATAAACCCTATTTGGTCATAATATATCATTCTCTTCATATAATTGCTAAGTTTAATTTTCCATTATTTAAAGGGTATTTGCTTCTATTTTTATACAAGATTGTTATTGATATTAGAACTGACCAAGGCTACTTTTTGTAGGAAGGTAAATAAGAAGCAGGATATACCTGCATTAAGGCCTCAGGCCAAGAGGAAAGGTCAATATAAAAACTAAGAAGAAAAATTACTTTACATTCTCTTGTAGTTTACAGAAATGTGATTATCTGGAGGCAGGGGTGCTTGAGGCCCACACTGTAGGTCGGCCCTGTTCTGTTCCTTGACGTTCGGTTGGTAGCAGCCCTAGTTAAAATATCTGTGAGTAACACTGAATGTGTTTGTCCTGGACTCTCTCAGTCACATTCACTGGAGTGGCCATCAAAGAAGCTTATTTATTAGAAAAATTGCCAAAACATGGCATACGAGTGGCAGTGACTATTGTGCAGAGAGAGTTCTCCATGTCTCTCTCATTTTGCAGATCTCATGACAAAGCCATCGATTGCCCTTTGCTCCCTCTCTTGGCTTCGCGGTGCTACTATTACATAAATATCCCCAGGGGGCAGCCTTCAGAAACAGTCTCGTTTCTCAAGCTTGGGAGGCTGGAAGTCCAAATCCAGGGCTTGACTCCAGAGGAACTGCTTTCTTGCCCATTTTAGGGGGAAACTCTTGTGTCAGATTCTCATTTTTCTTGGCAGTCCTTCCAGTTCTCCCGAGGGATCTCTTTCTCTTGCTTGTCTTTGCCATGTACAGCTGCATTGGCACGGCAGACAGTACACAACCTTTGCCTTTGACTCACACCACCTCTATTGGACATAGTAGCACCATCCTAGAGAGTTTCCTAGTCGTCATCTTTAAAGAAGTAGAGTGTCTCTGTACACCCATAGTAACTGGTGGGTTTGAACTGCTAACCTTTTGGTTAGCAGTCTCACTCTAAAGTAACACACCACCAGGCCACCTTATCCACCCCATAGGGATTATGATTTGGGGCTACATAATTCAATCTGTAACAGGTGCTACTACCTTTTCTAGTTATTTATTTGTTTGTTTGTTTAATGGAAAGACATCATGGAAGATAGACATAGCACTTCCCTTTTGAGCAAAGGTTTCTTCTTATAAAACACTCTGATTTTCTAGAAGCAGGTCCTAGAACATAAACCATTCCATGAGGAGGTATCGCCTGAACTGCTTTAGTGCTGGAAGTTGGGGAGCTGAGAGAATCAACATTAAAAAGTAAATGTGTGCTGGAAGTTGGGGAGCTGAGAGAATCAACATTAAAAAATAAATTGTGTGCTGGAAGTTGGGGAGCTGAGAGAATCAACATTAAAAAGTAAATGATATGGGCACTCTTATGGCGGTGCCTAATCCAAGAAACTGGACTAGATGAAGAATAATGCAGCGTTAGGATTGGAAGAAGGCCTACTAATAACCTGTGGATAACAGAATATGGGTGACACAACTTACCTGCTGAAAGCAAGGGATAGAAACACTTTCTGATGAAAATCTGACTGCCGATTTCCGTATGGATTGCACAACAAGGTAAAGAAAACTAAGATGCTCAAAATGGAAAAATAGACAACAATATGGTAAATGGAGAAAATATTGAAGTTGTCAAGGATTTCATTTTAACTTGGATTCAACCAATGCTCATGGAAGTGATAGTTAAGAAATAGCATGGTGGATTATTGCATTGGACAAATCTGCTAGATAAGAACTCTTTAAATTGCTAAAGAGCAAATATATCACTTTGAAGGCTAAGGTGGACCTCTCCCAAGCAGTGATATTTTCAATCACTTCATGTGCATGTGAAAGCTGACTTTGTGGAATATCCCGGTATATATTGTGTAGATTAATATTCAACCAAAGATTGATAAGATGACTTCTAAACCTCTGGCCATGCATATACCAATATTTTCTATTCTGCAGAACACATGCCATGGCCCCTCGGTACTATATCTTTCACTCCTCAATTCACCAAGCCTGCCAGGATCTACCTAGCTTCGCCCCCTGTGCCACAATCAAGAAATGTCTTTCAGGCAGCAAGTTAGAGCCATATTAAGGCACACCATTTCCCTCCTCCTCTCTGTGTTCCCAATTCTGAGCAATTCCACGTATCAAAGGAGCTGTTGCATATATTTTCTTCAGCTTTACTAGCTGTTTACAACAGTGTGGCTCACCCTATATGGGTTAGTCCTTCATGACCAAACACTTTCATCTGAGTGTTTACGGAGTGCCTCTGGGCTATAGTAATTTTTCCTTAAATTACTTCTCTAATGTTTGATTTATGTCTTCTGCATAGAATTTATGTCTTCAAATTCCACGTTTATTGTTGTTGACTACCCTCCTCCAAATAAACAATAAACACAAAATATGATTCCCATCTTTTTACTCTTAACAAATATTTGTTTTGCTCTTGCTATATGTTTAAGCAAAATTATGGCTTACATTAAATACCCATGCATTCTTTTAAGTATGAATAAGTCTTCTATCTGAAACTAATAATTTGCTCCAGTTCTATGAATAACCCACATTCTATGCTCCACCAATAGTTTCTTTATTTTCTTAAGCCAAAATGAAGGAGTACAAATTTAATTTAATGCTCTGTTCAGTCTAGACACACTCTATTGAATTTCACATTTAATTTTCACAGAAGTAGTGCTAAAGCTTCTGTTTTCATTAATTTCCAAACAGCATCTCCAAATCTATGACATGGTACTGTCTAGATATTATTAAGGGGATAGTAGAATGCCTGATTTCATCTGCAATGAGCATATAGAATAAGTTATACATTCTTTTTTTTAACCGAGAAGAGAAATGTGTACCTCATTTCACTCTAAATATGTACTTTAAGCCAGTTCAAGGAAAGAGCTCACCAGAAACTTGAATCCTGCTTGGTAAGAGAATGATTGTGATTTGCTATACTATGTTACTTCACAAAAGTGTAATTAAATTGAAATTCTTTGTCAAATTCTATCATTATCAAAAGTCATTGGAGATTATTCTTTTGAAAATGATGATATCATCTTCTTCATAGATATGTCTTTCTTGTTAAAAATCTAATTTTAAACCATCCATTTGATCCAGGGTTTGAGCCAAGTGGTGACAAGGGACTATCACCAATGTCAGTTGACAACTCTAATTTTTTTTTCACACATCAAATGATACTCCTGAGGGGGGGGAAATGTAATCTGTGCTCCTATTTTAACCATATACGCATGTTAGCTTTGGGGTGCTAGGGGAGGGAAAGGGTGGGAGAGCTGTGTTTTAAAGAAAAATATAAAAGTTACCTGAAATTTAAAAAATAATTTTATGTGATTAGCTATTCTGTCTAGTTCCAGAAAGGCAATTTGCTGAATAAATGGAAATAATGAAAAGAATGTATTTCAATTCTCTTTGCATCGGACCGTTTCACTGTGAATGAAAGCGCACACACCTTGCTGTGCTACCTGACAAATCTGTACCTAATGGCTTTATTCTATTCCAGATACCTTGTCCCAAGGCCTCTTCTTCTGCTCTCATAGGCACTTTATTGCTCTCCGTAGCTCAGTTTCATCCACTTTACTACAAAGATGAACAACGCACGTTCCCCGCTTTCCAATATATGACATTATGACGTTTCATACTGAAAATCAGAAGAGTATATAAGTGAATTATATGAGGTGGTACATAAGAAAAACTAAATCTGGATTCAAAATATTACCAGCCTCAGAGTCCCTTGCCAAAAGCCTCCTCCTTTCGTACCACATTCCTAGTTCTCTATTGGTCTCTGAACTCCAGGGGAAAGAATAAATGAAACGAAGTATCATTTCAATTTATTTATAGGAAACTTATACGCCTACAAAACAATTGAATTGGAAGTCAGTTTAGCTCTTCCTTGTTCTGAAGTTTCTCCTTTCCAAAGTGGACTTGGGTTTATCTTTGCTTGCACAAAAGAATCATCAGAATTTTTCTCCAAATAAAATTGAAGACCTAAAAGAAATTGCATTCCACTGCAAAGCCATAGACAACATGCGCAAACTCTAGTAAACATTTTTTTCACATTGTTCAATCTGTGCCTTATACCACCCCAGCCATTGTCATGGACACTGCTAAGGATGTCACACACTCAATGTGTGCCTCTATTTACCCACACCAATAAGTAAAGAAATTAAGTGAAGACTTTTAGCTTCACAGGTCTCTCTGGGCCATGGGGAATTGGGGAAAGTCAGTGGATGTGATCCGTCAGTGCTGGGAAGAATAATGTGCCTCCCAGAATACAGAGCAAGGGTAAGGTCAGATACCAGCAAGAGAGGGAAATGAAGCCCAGTGTAACCAAAACTGTCACTAAAGTCAAGACAGCATTGGGAGGGCCTGTTAAGGAGAGAACAAGCAAACCAGAGGAGTTTCATTCTAGTTTATAGGACATGCTTTTCAATGCCACAGCATCCATCGGAGGAAGTGGAATTAATATTCTTACAGCAAAATTACTGGAAGCTCATGTTCTCAAAGATTTGATGATACACAGACATTAAAAACACTGGAAGATTGTGACTGGACATATATATTTTCTGTTGACCTTAGTAAATTCACAAACCTTCAGGGCTTCACGTTTACCTTAACAGGTGCACAGATGGTCATTATACAGCTGCTTAGTGGATTCATAATGTAGCTTCTTTTAATCTGAATTTCCTGCAGGTGATATTTAAACTCAAAATGGCATTTTAGAAGTTTCAGGAATAACAGAACCAGGAAATACTATCCTTTAGCCAGCACATTGTCAGCCTGAGTGTCCTGGGAGCACATGCACATTGCGTGTTACGTAAGTACAGAATCAGAACAAGGGATGTAGGGCAGAGCACAAATGCTTAATGGCATCAGGCAACCTAAGCACCCCTTCCAGCAGTACAGCTGGAGCAGCCAGCCAATAAAACCGAGAGTCTTTTTGGATGATCACACTCTTCCTCTGGGAAGGCTGGCTGGGCTTTACTGAGTCTGCTTCCCTAACCTTCCCCTGTATTTGGACTAGTGGCTAAGCTTTCCTCTGAAAGACACACACATGCATTATCTCAATGGAAAATTGCCTTCAAATTAGCATAGTTTCAAGCCCAACTCTGGACTGAAAGCCATTTTGTTTCCTAAAGCATATTTTGAATACCTCTATTTTGATCCATTAAGCATTGATTATGTAATTTAGCTTACAGAAAGCAGCCTTAATTCTATGTTCTCAGGAGGGATCTCTTTTTCAGCAAAGGCAACAGTTTATGTTCAATCAAACAACAGAAGGGAACAGTGAACTATTCACTTCTCACCTTCCTGTTACGAAGACAGATATTTGATTTCTGCAGGAGTAATCCTGTTAAAAAAGAGAGAGAGAGAGAGAGAGAAGGTATTTGATTTCTTGAGATTAAATCCACAACTTTGTCTGCTGTGGTCACTGGGCAATTTGGCATTATATCCGGGTACAATGATTCAATACTCTTTGAGTATTTTCTAAATTAAAACTAATCAGAGATGGAAAAAAATATTAGATGCAACAATTAGCAACATATTCCTTTCTTGGGATTTCCCAAGAATGTTTCCTTTAAGATTAAGAAATTAGAAAGTTGTATTGGTCTACCCATCTTTATTCATTTCCTCATTGAAAAGTATCATTTGGGGTATTTAAAACAAGAGTTTTAGTGGTGTGAAAGGGATCCAAACCCTGCACAAGCAGCCTGATGGTCTCAATCAAGATTTTTGTTTGACCATTCTGTAGTCAGCGTTCCTCCGCATTCGAATGGCTGTTCTGTGGTCATTGTATCTTTCTCTTAATAAGTAAAAGGAGGAGCTTTCGCCAGATGGAATCTAAATTTATTCTGGTTATTGACACTATGCAAAATGAGCTTTCAAATAAAACCTGTTGAAAACCTAAAAATAAATAGGAGTAAACAGTAGTAATCTACAAGGGGAAATATTTTTATCCACCAGCCCACCTCCCACATGAATCCATCTAGATTTGTATCCATTCTTTAATGAAAATATACAAACACCAAGAACCCAGCTAGACCAGCGTCTCATGGAACAGTCTCCCTACGTGCATGTTCAACAGCTGTATGCGACTACAAGCTTCCTTCTTCACTAGGAGCCACATGACGACATCTCAGTGTTTACTTTGCCTCCCTTCCAGTTTTCACTCTTTTGCTGGTTAATCCTTTTGTATGCCTAAATTATAGTTGTTTGTTCAGAGATAAGTTGATATGTCTAAAATAGAGATAATATTTATGATTTTAAAATGTTCCTTGGTAATGAGGGAGTTCAGAAATAAGTCCACACATATTTACTTCATTAGATTTCAATAAAATAGCCAACATGATCCAATGCTGAAAGAAGACTTTAAAAAACTGGTGATAGAATAACTGAAGAATTATACGGAAACATGTATTTTGGCCTTGAATTCACACCACACACCAAAATTATCTCAAAATGGACCAGAGATCTAAATATTAAAGCTAAAACTGCAAAATAACATAAAAAATATACAAGCAAACATAAGAAAAGGGTTTTTTTGCAACCATAGCTTAGCCAAAGATATTTCAGACCTGATACAGAAAGAGCAACCACTGATAAACTGAATTTTATAAAACTTGAAACATTTAATTCTTTAATAAAACTTTAAAACACAGAAAGTAAGTCATTAACATTAAGAAAATATTCACTATATAAAAATATGCACATATATGTATATCCAAGTATATGCTGCCGTGATTAGGTGGTGTCAGTTCTGATTCATAGTGACCCTGTGTACAACAAGCAAAACTCTCCCAGATCTCTGCCAGGCTCACAATCGTTCTTATGTTTGAGTTCACTGCTGCAACCACTGTGTCAAGTCACCTTGTTTAGGGTCTTCTTTGTCTCTGCCCTTCTTCTGAGCCAAGCATGATGCCCTTTTCCAGACACTAATCTGTCCAGATAATATGTCTAAAGTTAGTGAGTGCATAATATTATTTTTAAATTATAAAAATCAATAAGAAGAAATCAACCAAGTCCTCCCCCAAAAGGTGAAATGTTTAATGAGCACTTATCAAAATGAGACCGACATGCAGCGTCAGTTATCGGAACAATGCACATTGAAATCCCCATGTCATTACACAAACCACCACCCAGCTGCTGCTATAGAGTTGATGCCAACTCTTTGGTTCCTTCCAAACCAAACAGCCAAACTCTCTGAAACCCAGACGATGGTGACTCGGAGCAAAGCCCGGGAATTTCCAAGATGGTCACTGTTCACAGGAGTCTTTCTCCACAGGGTTGCTGCTGGTTTCGAACCGCCGGCCATGAGGCTCACAGACCAATTGCAACCACTACCACATTGGTACTTTGGAAATAGATAAATAGGCCCTTAATCTTGCACCTAGTCATTCTACCTCCTGCACTTTTACCAAAATGAAATGAAAACTGATCTCTAGCCAAAGATTGGTATGCAAATATTTGCAGCAGCTTTATTCATAGCACCTTCAACGTGGAAGCAAAGCAAATGTCCATCAATATGTTAATAAACAATTTAGAATGGAGTATTAAAAAGCAATGGAAAGAAACAAACTACTGCTACATGCATCAACATAAATAATCAAAAACATACTAAGCGGAATAACTCAGAAACAAAGAATATAACAATGTGGTTATATAAGACTAAGAAGGACAATATTTTTCTTCTTGATCAGCCCTTTGAGATCTTCTATTCAGCTCTGTGGCTTCATTTCTTCCTTTCCCTTTAATCACTGCATTCAGAGAGCAAGTTCAAGTCTCTTCTAAAATCTTGCTTGATCTTTTTTATGTCTTCCCTGTTTTTTAGTTTATATAATAGTTTTATTAACATATCTTCCGCAGTCCAATATATCCATTCACATTCAATTCTGTTGTTCAATCCCATTGAGTGAAGTTATACGATCATTGTTGTTATTAGATCCCCATTCCCCCCTCCCCCCACTGCCCATTCCCTCATAAAACCATTACTCCTTTAACTATTTTGGAAGGGTTATCTATTTTGACCCTCATGTACCCCATAATCTTAAATGTACAATTGGACATATGCAAATCTAACTAGATTAGTGAGGTAACACAAGTAAAAACCAGACTAGTCAGGGGCGGAAGTATTTACAAGCTAGAGGAGAGGTACATCAGCACCTCTTCAGGTATGGTATCCTTGACATCATCTCACATTAGTCTGGTCTCTGATCATTTGTATTCAGTGCATCAAATTTTTTAGATGTTCCCTAAATTCAGATGGGATACATTCATAATCATACTTTTGCTCTGATGGGCTTATCTTCATTTTCCTCATCTTGAACTTGAAGTCGCATATGAGCAATTGATAGTGTTAAAGAGCAAAGATGTTACACTGAGGCCTAACCCAAACTAGGTATTTTCAGTTGTGCGATATGCATAAAAAATCCGGGGAAATGAGCAATTAATGAAGTCTTAAGGAGCAAATATGCTACTTTGAGGCATAAGGTAGTCCTGTCCCTAATCTAAGGAAGTCCTGGCCTGTATTTTCGGTTGTCTGATATGCATAAAAAATCAGGACAAGGAATAAGGAAGATCTAAGAATCAATGACTTTGAATTTTGTTGTTGGAGAATATTGAATACAATTAGGACTTAATTCTATTTTTTCATGAACTTTTTAAAGAAAAAGTTTAATGTGATTTAGTTGAATGTTTATAGATGAAGTCATGTATTTTTCATTCAACAATTTGTACTCATTTTATTTCAATAAATTCATTTTAATCCTCTCAGTTTACCATAGTTTATCCTAGTTCCTCCTTGTGTTACCTGTTTCCATTATTTCTTCTTTCATAAACTTCTGTCCTTGGATAAATGCTGCCCCTTTGTTCTTAAAGGTTGGTTTAGTCTAGCATGGAGGTGAGCTCAGTGTCTGACCTGAAGGTTGACTAATGGCCCCCACTAATCTCTACCTGACCAATAATGCTTGTCTCTTTTTAGATTTCAAGTTTGGTTCCATATTCTTCTCCTGCTGTATCTAGAACCTTCTAATGTGCTCATTGTTAGAGCAATTGCCTATTGTTGCTGAGTACCATCTAGTTCTCCTCGTCTCCAGGTTGTGCAAAATGATGTTTGTAACATTCATCAGTCTTCCTAATTTCACCACTCTCCCTTCCTCTGGATGGAGGGGAAGACCAACAATTGTACCTCAGATGGATTCTCATGGACTATTAAAACGCCAGTGGCTATTCACCAAAGTAGGATGTGGAACATTGTCTTTGTAAACTTCCTATGTTATGCCATTTGGAACTTGGTGTCTCCCAAGACTGGTCCTGAGCCCCGGGCTTAGCAACTAGCTCCCTGAGGGTATTAGCTTGTCTATGAAATTTTCATAGTTTTATCCTCTGTATGCATCACAACAAGGACCCTGGTGGTGTAATTGGTTATGAGTTAGACTGCTAAACCCAAAAGTAACAGTTCAAAACCACCAGTTGGTTCATAGGAGAAAGTTGAGGCTTTCTACTCCTGTTAAGACTTACAGTCTCAGAAACCTCCCAGGTGTCCTGTGCTGTCCTATCAGGTTGCTATGAGTCAGAATTGACTCACGGGCAGTGAGTTTGGTTTTGTTATGGTCCACACATCTATGGATATATTTTCAACAAAGATAAATACACATACACAAATATTTTCTGTCAATTTTATATATATTCTCCCTCCCACCCCTGTTAAGCCTGAGTTGCCTAAGTATCTACTCATAAATCACCCGTAATGCAGGATTGTTACCTTTAATTCTTGCAAACCTCCCAGTCTTCTTCCAACATTGTTCTTTTCTTCCTAATGCCCCTCTTATTGTGTATTGTGCCTTTCTGTTCACCCGTTAATTCTGATAAATGTTTTAGCCCATGACTTTCCTTCCCTTTATTCCCCTCCCTTGAACTTTTTGAAGCGCCCAAGTATAGCATGGACTATAAAGCAGATAGACAAATACATCCTAGAAAATCCCAGCTAGAATGTTCCTTAGAAATGAGGAAGGTGATGCTTCATCTAACGTATGCTGGGCACATTATCGTGAGGAACCAGTCCATCAAAGAGGACTGCATGCTTAGTACAATAGAGGGCCATCTAAACATAGGAAGGTCTTCAACATGATGATACATTGACACAGCGGCTACAACAATGAACTAAAACATCATAACGAATGTAAGGAAGGAGCAAGACCATTCAGTGTTTCCTTCTGTTGTACACAGGGTAGCTATCAATTGTAACAATATTAAAGAGACCTAACAATGACAATGGCAATCTAATCTATTTTAATAGAGAAAGATTAGCAGGGTGAGGAAAGTGATGTGGGTTATGGATTAACTGGGAGGGAGAACTAGCAGACATTGTTTTATGACTGAAGTCTATACCTTGATTATAGGCATGAGTTCATGCTATACACTTTTGTCCAAACTTATTAAAATAAATATAAGTTATCTAGTGTGCTTTCTACCTCAAAGAGACCTGATAACTCAGTGGTGAAGCACTCAGCTGCCAACAAAACGATTAGTCGTTCAAATTGACTGGCTATTCTGACAGGAGCAAGATGAGGCCGTCTGCATTTTTTAGAAGTAGCCTTGGGGCAGTTTTATTCTATCTCTAGGATCAATTTAGTTTGGAATAGATTAGAGGTAGTTTGGTTTTTGTTTCATTTTCCGATGGTCTTGAAGCCACTGATAATTAAAACAATAATAATAATCCTATCTCCAAAATAAAGAGGTAATCTAATTCTAAAACGACCTATAATGTGGAGGATATCTAGCTTTCTTTTCTCAGAAATTGATGGTCTTAGCTCTGATCTTTGAAATTTTATTTGATTATTTACTCAGCACAGATACTATCTAACTGGACAGAAATTCTGTCTAGAAATCGAATACCTTGCTGTTTAAGAATGACTGAGAATCCACAAGAGAGATGTTAGAAAATGATATATGAGTACCAACTGGCAAATTTGAAATTTATTTTATAATCTTAGAATAAGTCAAATGCAAACTTTATTACATAAATTGTCAAATTTTGGCACATTTACATATATTGCCACAGAACTCCAACCAAAGGACTGGAATGAGAGCAATAACAGAATGCTGAATCTGATTTAAGGTAAGCAATTCTGAACGCATTAACAAGCCTCATTTTATGTACTATCAAAAAGCTTGCTTCCAGTACATCACTAAAATCTGATTCCATAATGCAGCATACTTGATTGGAAAATAACAATAATGTATGATCTGCTCTCATAGCATGTTTGATAATATGTAGCCTAAATATAACAAAACATTTATGAAATATATGATTGATTGTTTTAGGTAGCTCCTACTGTATAACAGAAACCTAGATACGTAATAGCTGAAAACAAGGATCATTTTATTTTTTATACATTTTTTGGCTGGGATAAATGGATAAATGTTATATTCATCTCAATTGAGATCATACATAAGGTTGCAATCATTTGGAAGATCAATTGCAGCCTTACGATGGCCTAACAGTGCTTCAAGGTACCATCTGGTGATCAGCGCTAATTTTCCATTGGTCTCTCTCTCTCCTAGGGTGTCAGGCCTTCCAGGGGGAACAGGCTGGGACTCTGCACCTGCTGGTCACCAAGTTTCACCAAGGGAGAGCACAGCTGCAATGTCTCCTGAGGCCTAGCTTGGAATTCTCAAAATATCACTTTTCTTCGAGTTTATTTTCCAAAGTCAGTTGCAAATCGAGCCCAGATGAATAAAGAAGGTGAAGAAATAGACCCCTGAGTTGATGGAAGAAGTGGTGAGGTACCTTGTAAAAGGGTATGTGCAGAGAAGGGAACTACTGCCCATTTTAGGCAGTAACCAAAAACTAATATTATAAAGGATAAAAATTGAAAACTAATTTTTTTAACTTAGAGGAAGTATTTCCTATCCCATTCTGTATTGACCACATCTTTAAACAATGGTGACTAGCAAGCTCTCTAGCCTCTAAAACATTACTAAAACAGTCTTTTGAATTTATGACATAAATATGATATGTATATAGTTTTCTTTTCTCTTCAGGAAGCTCTATAAATTATAAAATTTCAAGGAAAAAATATAAAGTTCCACAAACTTTAGTTCCCATTTTGGGCTGATTTAAACTTCAGATCACAATATTAAAAAGAGTTGCATGAAGCATCTCAGATTAGAAAGATTCCATGATGAAGTGATTCAGGGGAAGAGATCGCTGGTGGTGGATTTCAAAGAGTAGAAACAAAGCGATGCTTCTTGAGGATGAGGGCTATGTCTTAAGAGAAGGGAGAATGTGCCCTTCAAAGAAGATTGAAGACAATGGAGGCATGTCAGTAGAGACTAACTGCAACTGACTTTACTAAAGAGAACTAGCAGACATAGAATTTTTCACACACACACACACACACACACACACACACACACCCACTATACTTTTAGGAATTAGTCTGTGTATCACCTGAGCAGATAGAGAATTAAAGGCTAGGTTCTGAAGACAAAAATGCTGTTCTCCCATCTCCAAAGGAACCATTTACAAAAATACTTAAAACCCGCTATATTTATGAAGGGCACATAAATGAAGAAGAGGATCAAAATTTTTCTACCCTTAGAAATATATTAACCTGTTTTTCTTACAAACGGAAAGATTCTTAGCATAGTAAAATACTGATATTCCATCAAAATCCCAGAAGTATGCTTAAGGAAAGCCTGAAGGTTTCCCGTAGTATTCTCATTGTAGATCACCAGCATGTTTAGTTGCAATATTATTGAAGATATTGCTACTCACAATTTTATTGAAGGCAGTAGCCAATCCAGAATATAAAAATATAAAAACATAAAACAAAATGTAAAACCAACAATATTACTGATGAAATCATTGTGGTATTAAACAGCAAAAGTATAAACTAAAATACTATAGGAAATGACAGACTTAAAATATTATATACACAATTTTGTAGATTTAATTAATTCAGCTATTAATTTGCATAAAGATAAGCAGGGAAAGATGGCTCATATGTAATACTAAATTAAGAAATCAGTTAAAATGAAAGTATTAAAAAGTCATGTAAGTATTGTATTTTAAAAAAATTAAGAGTTCCAAAGGGCATACGTAATCTAAAATAACTAGATTCTTTCTATATATTCATCTAAAATAAGGTCTATACCCACCCCACCAACAAAATATATCAATTAATTTTCTTCTTAGAACTAGAAAGCTATTGCAAAGCTTCTGTTTAAAATGAAACAGAAATTCCCAGAAACATCTCTGAAAAAGGAGTGCAATGACTACTAGCAAATTTCAAAACGTACACAGCCTCAAGTTCAAGTAATAAAACAATGGTGCACATAACGCTTCAATAAAATAGAAGAATATAAAATACATATACATACATGACAGTGATGCACATGTGAATGTCAATAGGATTGGAGAATTAAATTATATATGCATATACACACAGAAGTACATATATATGTAATAAAGATGGTGTAATGAAATAAAATTACTTGGTATGGCTTTTCTACCCACAGCATTTGTAGCTCCTACCAAATGTGTTTCCAGGAACCACAAAGCCAGTGTTGAAGACTCTAAGGCACCGATTTGTCAATTTTACCATCCCATTGGGCGTAAGAGCGATAGTTACAGAGCATAAGAGGGAATCCCAGGGTCATCAAAGAAGACCAGTGGATTGCATGGGAGATCCCTGCCTCAAGTGGTGGAAGCAGCTGAGGTACCAGAGGTTGTAAGGCAACACCATAACATAGAACAGAAATGCTGCTCCAGACCATGAAGCTGAGCAGCCAGCTGTCTGACTCATAGAATAAGTAAAGCTGAGTCCAGTTGGACATGTATCAATACTAAAAGAGCTTTGTTCCACTTGCCCAAGCAGAACAGAGGCCAAGGAACCATGTGGTTGAGGACCAGAGATATGCCTGCCAGCCTGGCTAAAAAGAGTCACTCCAGATACAAAAACTGTATCCTTAACATTAATGACCTCTTAACTCTCCTAATAAACCAGCTAGTTTTGACTGTTGTCTATGAATTATGTATGGAATGGGGAGGTATTCTCAAGCCCCATAGAGGGGTAGAGTACCATTCGAGAGAGGGTTGGTATCAGAATAGGTTAAGGAAGGCTGGAGGCATGTCTGACCTCTGTCTCATCTTTAGAAAGATGTGGAGATGGATTCCCCTTCCTTCTTGATGGCATCTCAAAACAGTGAATAAATGTTAAATCATTTAAGAAATGGCTTTGGGATAACCAGGGAACCATATTTGAGTAAGAAAGGTGTATACAACATCTCACTGTCCAGCACGCATACACACATGTACAAATTACATATCAAAGAATTAAATTTAAAAATTAGAACAAAAAACTATATAAGGTAAAACAAGCACATTTATTTACAGGTGAATTTATATAATTATGTGTATTGCTCTTTTAAATAATTTGTGACAGAATTTCTTGTTTCTGTATGAAACAATATTGGGACTAGGAAAAAATATTTTAGCTGTTTTCTTCAGGAAATAACACTTTCTCAAAGATAAGAATATTGATGTATTTTTTAAGACTAGCTTATTTATCAAGGATCACTTCAAGACTCTCATTTCTCTAAATCCACTAATCCAAAACAATTTGTCATATACTTTTCACAAGGTCAGCCAGCTCGATTCTTATAAGATTTGCCTTAAACTCATCCATTCAGTCCTGAAAACCCTGTAAATAGCCAACAATAAAAAAAAAAATCCCACTGCCATTGAGGGGATCCTGACCATAGAGACCCCACACAGGGTTTCTGAAACTGTACACATTTACTGGAGCAGACAGCCTTTAATCCTCTGGGGGATTGGCTGGTGGGTTTGACCTGCCAACCTGGCAGTTAAGAGTGTAACACTTACGCTACAAAGTCACCAGGCCGTCTTTAAAAATCACTTTAAATACTCAGCCCCAATTTCTTTATTTGAGATACACTTATAAACTGTCAAGGTGATCTGTTTTACAGCATTAATTGATTAACTTGATTTTAATTTTTTAGTCTTTTGAATAATCAATATTTGGCATAAAATGTCTACACTCTAGTAGTCTTCATAGTAAATCTCATATTGATAGAACTACAATAATCAGCTGTACAATCCTATTATTAAACATTGCAGCCATTCCATCACCGTTGTTGTTGGTAAGTGCCTTCGATTGGGTTCCATCTCATACAGAACCTCTGCGCAACAGAAGGAAATGTGGTCCTGTCTTGTCCTCGGCCATCCTCAAGTTAATGGTTGCTTTGGAACCCATAGTTGCAGCCACAACGGTAACCCTTCTTACTGAGAGTCTTCTTCTTTTTCACTGCCCATTAACTTTACCAGTTACTTTACCAAGCATGATGTCTCACCAGCCTATCTTTAAGGAGAATTCTGACTACTTCCATGGAGATAGAGCTGCTTATTCTCTGACTGTGCAAGGAGCAGAATGGTCCAGATACAGAATACATTCAATATTCTTTGCCAGCACCATCATTCAAATGTATCAATTTCTTTTCAATGTTTTTTGTACATTGTTTAACTTTCAAATGCACATGAAGTGATTGAAAATGTCATGGCATGGATCAGAAGCCTACTTCTGACAGCCACTTTATCCTTTCTCTCTGGTCTTTTTAATGGCTTGTTGCTTTCTTCATGTATAATGCACTTGATGTCACCTCACAGCTCAGGTACCTGTCATTAATATTGATTGTACCAAATGTGTTTTTGAGATATTCGCCAAATTCATTTGGGGAATACTCAAGGTAGTATTGGGGCTCATATGAACCTGTTTTGATTTTCTTTTAATTTCAAACTGAACTTGCATATGAGTAATTTATGACCTAGTCAATAGATCACTGTAAGTGAGTCATTGGTCTTTCAAAAGTCTATCATGAGATTATATCTACTATCATCAAAGGTGTATTTTTGAACCTCCAGTTCTTATTTGTTTCTATCTTTGGCTTTCTAATCACTAGTAATTGTCTTGAAGAAGTACACTGTCTCAAAAGAAGAACAGGCAGACCATGTCTGAGAGTCCAGGACAGCAAGACCTTCTTTCACGTATTCTGGATGCTCTCAGGAGGGAATGGTTCCTGGAGAAGGGCACCATAATGGTCAACATGAGGGACTGGTGAAAACTAGGAGGAGCTTCAGGAATCACCTCAATGCAAGGGCGTTTGGCCCTTTGGTTAGACTTATCTCCTTGTTTGAGTTCCTTGTCTTCAGCTTTTCCTGGGATATTTCTGCTCCTCTAATCTTCTAACTTCCCAAAAACATCATGCTTATATTTACCATTGTATATTACAGGCCATTTCATATTTAATGTAAGCTTTTAAGTTTCCTTCACTCCTTGAGAGCATGGTTTGTTTATTTTCGGATCTTTTTGTGTCGTGGGGTCAGACAAATTGCTATAAAAATATAGAAACTTATATTGAACAAAATTGCCAAGATATAAAGCATCATTTTATAATATATCTTCCATCTTTGCATACTTTTGAAGGTGATGCTTCCATCTCTCCATTCAAATGTCTTTTAATTTGGGGGAGGGGAGGAGGACATCAAAGTGGGCAAGATCAGGGCTAATGGGGTTGATGGGATAAGGTCTTCCAATTATCTTCTCCTAGGACAGCTTTTGCTACTCTCAAAATATTGAGCTGCTATATTAATGTGATGGGAAAAAGTTCCTTACACAAATCTTCCAGATTTTATCGTACCAGTGCCACTTTGATTTTCTTTAAAAATGTCTTCATAATAAGTCCCTGTGATCTTCCTGTGTCCCATGAGAAAACATAAGATGATTACCCCTTTGGGATCCACATGACCTCTGCGCTGACCTCTCTGTCTTAAATTGAGCTGGGCCAGCAGACCTCCTTGGAAGTTACTGCTCCGATTGAACCTTTTTGTGTGCTAGCACTAAAATTAGGAACTTAAGACAGAATTATGACTGAGAAAATTAGTCTGAAGCTCTCTAAGACACATTTCGTTTGAAGTAAATCCCTCTGTGTATGAACAGGAAATCAAGTAGCAATACTTTTGGACTTACCCTGGGGTGTATGATGCCTAAGTCACGTATTATTTTGAAAACGATTTATGTTATCCCCTGGCCTTTTTAATATTTAATTTATAAATTAAGAAATGAGAGGATACCTAATCTGAATGGAAAGTAAGTTATTATTTTTAAATATTCTGTTATTTATGAAAATCAGAAATTTTTCTTTTTAATAAAAATATTACATTGTATTTTTATGCATTACTTACTGATTCATGATGTAGATGAACATCATATTAATACAATTCTAAGATGTAAAAGAGATTGTCATGCATGGAATATTTCATATAAACATAGAGATGCTTCAAAATTTAATATGATATTAATTTTAAAAGAATACACTTTCAAACGTGTAATTTTCAGTCCAAAATGCAAAGATTTTTAATATATCGTATAGGAACTCAAATGGAAGGCAGTGATTTGATCATCCCTTTTCCCATCCAAACCCACCTGACATGCTCTTTCTCTCTAAACATCTTATTTTCCCTTACTTCCCATACCTCTCTACCTGGAGGATTTTTATGATTTTAAAGATACTGCTTTCACTAAAGGAGTCTTTAAAACTGCTTGGCAGTTCAGAAATCTCAGATAAACAAGAGTGATCAAAATAAATTTTCTTGTGGCCTTTCATGTTGTTTCTAAAACATCTTTGCTATGTGACCTGTGT
>NW_022111324.1:37560318-37573434 GCF_000313985.2 Echinops telfairi | reverse complement strand
GTGTTTTTTCATGTCCTCTATGCTCTAACTACGAAAATATTTGATTTACAAATAAGGAATCCTATTTCGCGGAATTTCATTTATCACGGTAGGGTCTAGAACCGATTAACCGTGATAAACGAGAGTTCACTGTAATGTCCAAAATGTTTGTTTCCCCTCTCTAGTAGATCCCATCTTCCATGCACACCATGCCATCCCCATGCGATTGAATTGAAGCACTAAGAACATGGCAGTGATATGTGTGATGCTTCTGAACCAAACTATTCCCTTTCCCCCCCTCCAATTTACCTTGAAACCAGCAATTACCTAGCTAGGGCCAGAGTTAAGATATTATATGCCAAAGAAATCTCTGACCCTGGATGAACATCTTTGACAACCATAACTCATCAGCTCCAACTTATGAGAATCCAGTGAACCATGATCCTGATCCTCCTGATCCTCCCACTGTGGTTTTATAGGGCTTTCTATACTTGATTAAATAGATAGATGATAGATAGATAGATGATAGATAGATAGATAGATAGATAGATAGATAGATAGATAGATAGATAGACAGATAGATAGATGGATGATAGATATAGATAGATAGGTAA
Organism: Echinops telfairi; assembly: GCF_000313985.2. Taxonomy (NCBI): domain Eukaryota; kingdom Metazoa; phylum Chordata; class Mammalia; order Afrosoricida; family Tenrecidae; genus Echinops; species Echinops telfairi. The sequence goes on along the minus strand of NW_022111324.1, from coordinate 37,572,841 downwards.
CCAGTCCTTTCTTACTAGTTTCTCTTCGTCTGGAAGCTCTGCTGAAACATTTCAGCATTATAGAAACACACAATTGTCCACTGACTGATATAGCTCAGAAAACCCGCATGGAAAGTGAAAATTCTACCACAAAATCACTAATGTCTCAACACTTGCTGCTTATAATCATATTTAATTTCATTGCATAAGAAAATATATGTAATCTTCACTCTACATTGTGATTCACATATTCTATTCTCTTTTTCAAGTCCTTTCATGAAATTTTTCTTATACACTCTCCTGATACAGTCAAGTAGACTGCACTCATAACTAATTAGATTTTAATATGCTGGAGGATACTGGGAGTAAACTTACAGAATGTGTTTAAACAAGATTTCTTGGGAAGGAGTATAATTCTAATATTTAATGTCGATTGTATTTAATTTTATTTATCCTTTTCCCAGAAATTACCAAATAACACTTATGTAGACATACTCAATTGGACAAGAAAAATATTACCGTAGAACTTGAGAAATTTATTTTCCTCTTAGTTACATGCATAAACATTTCAGGAATCCCCAAGGGCTAAAGTAGAAGGCAAATATTTTGAGAATGATGATGGCAACAGATGTACAGATGTGCTTGACACAATGGATTGTATATATGGATTGTGATAAGCATTGTATGAATCCCCAATAAAATGATTAAAAAAATTTTTAGGAATCCCATAATATTACATTCTTTAGTGCATTATGAATTTTTTTTCTTGGTCATGAGTTCTTCCAATTCATGAGTTTTATGCAGATGGTACACAGTTCTCTTATTTCAAAGTGAAATGCCTTATTTTGTTAACAATACAAAAAAGCCAAAAGAATACCCTTGTTTTTTGAGTTAAAAGTCTTTGGGACTTTTAGATTCATTATATGGTGCCTTTGCATCTTTAATATACATATACTCTCAAATGTTTTTCTTTAAGCTATAATTTACTTTTTTAGATCATTATACTGTTTTATAGGCACAATTCCTTACTTTGAAATGAGGAACATGCCAGTGAAAATCACATATGTACACCGACTATGGTTCAGTCCTTTATGAGAAGTCTCGCTCTACACTAAAGTAGTACTATGCAGATATTACAGAACTGCCCCAGGGAAAAGTTTGCAATACTGGGAGATCTCCTGTGCTCATTTGGATTGACCCAGTGGTATAAAATTGAATCATGTGAAATAGACAATTCACAAATCATCAGATTTCTCATAAAATCTTGATTGATCTGTCATAAATGAAAGAAATCACACTTCCGTGTTCCACAACACATATACCAATTACTGCCAACTTTCAACATACCTTCCGTGGTTCATTGTTGTCAATAAAACCACAGAGCATTCTGGGACAACCTGTAGTCAAAGATGTTAGGTTTCCATCCATTTCTGTTCTATTTTCCTTCCATCTCAAGTTATCATTTATATCCTATCCATTACTGCATGCCCTGCAACACCATGGGTTATTTTCACTCGTATGCCCTACCCACGACCTTCAAATGAACTCCAACTCACAGTGACCCTGTAGGACAGAGTTGAAATGCTCCTTCGGGTTTCCAAGACAGTACATGGTGATGGGAGCAGACAACTCCTCTTTCTTCCACGAAGCAGCTGGCACGGACCAGCAGTCTGTCACTTAATCCACGGTGCCATTAAGGCTATGGCAAAATATTTTCACATGTCGATAACTTCAACTTTATTTTTCACCCTGATCCAACAAATTTAATTTAAATCTTGGTCTTGTGCTTGTGGACCCAGCAGGATTCCTTTCTTGCTCGGTGAAATCACTTTATCCAATGCCAGAAGAAATCGCTGGAAACAGGACACCCCCGCCCCCCTCCCCAAAGGCTGGACCAGCTTAGGGAGTGCCCAGGGGTGCGTGCCCCTCATGAGACAGGTGTGTAGTCAGTCAGCAAGGCCTGCACACCGCAGTCACACACGGTTTCCACCTCCCACCGCCAGCTACCCTGCAGCCCGCTAAGGCCATTAGATTTTCCCATTCCCTGGCCAGTGGCCAGAGGTGAGAAAGGTTGCCCTCTTTTCTAGCTCAGAAAAAAATGGGTCCTACTGGTGACTTGGCTTACCGCCCTCTCCTGATGCACACCCCGGGAGAGGCTAGTGCAATGTGTACTCACACTTGCACTGTCTCGGCCTCTCCGCATCATAGGAGGCTGGCCCTGGGGGACCTGGACATGTACTGCTAATGATGATCAGCCCTGGACGTGGCCCCCCTCCAATGCTCTGTCCATCCCTGGCACGCCATGCTTGAGTACAGACAGGCTCCAAAGAGCTCCACCGCTGTGAAACCCAGCAGCCAACTGGCTCAGAGCCAATACAGAGTTTTAACTGTTTATTCCATTTACTAAGGTACTACCAAATTCAATCTATGGCTTCTCAAACATGGCTTGTTTTTTTAAAAATACAAATATCATGAAAGTAATATTTTTGGACTAGTGACTGTGGAGAGAGCCCTGATGGTACTGAGGGTTGGTTACAAGTTGGGCAGCTAGCCCCAAGGTCAACCATTAGAAACCACCTGGCTGTCAGTGGGAGAGAGACCGGCAATCTGCTCCCAAAGACAAAGACCACAAACCACCGGCCTGTTTTCTTTGTCCTGTGGGGTCGCTCTGAGTCAGAAAGCCCTCTGCTTGTCATGTGATTGCTTGATCTTTCCCTATACTGACATAGAATTCTGGGATAAAAGGTAAATAGAATGAACAAATCCCTCAGACAGATTTCCTTCTAGTTTAGCTAAATTTGAAGTTCTCCACCTCTCCCCATAGGTCACATAATCCTTACATAGGATTTATTAATCTAAGCCTTCCTCACCTTCCCAAACTTCAGCAAGCAATTCTAATTTTTGAATTTCTAGAGAAGCTATTTTCCAAACGTATTTGCACGTCATGTTAAATACAACTGTATGGTCCAACTAGAATCTTTAAAATCAAGAAGCAAAACTGAACTAATTTATTAGCATGGACATAAACACAATTAATTTATTAAGGAATGTAAAGATAAATAAAAAGAAAGCAATGTAAATTCTATCTATTTTATACTGGTTTTATATTTAATAAACTAGCTTTTATTGAAGTCTTTCATGTGTATATGATTTTTCAACAAACCTGAAGCAGGTCCTATTTTTCCTCTAAAGTATCTTAATAGTAATACTAAATTAATAATTGACTAACCATCGTTTATTGACTGCACATATAAAGATGTATTGATTTATTCAACAAAAATTAATAGGCACATATATGTTATACATATTCTTGTAACACAGCATATTTGCATAATTGGTTAATTTATTTATTAACTATGTTATGTAATTAAGGGACCTGAGAGCTTGTGGCAACAAAATAACCATTTTAACTTGAATATTGTAAGGTAAAAGAATAAATTAATTACTCGATGTCACCTGTGTTTTTACAAGGGTGAAAAGTATACAACAAAAACTATTCGTAGATTTTAAAACTACACAAATATTTAGAGTTATTGAGACTGAAAGAGCAGGCTTATATTTTATCTCAAAAGTGCTGCTCATTATTGGACATATACATAATAAAAAGTCATTATAATGTAGGACCTCGTAATTCTTAGAAACTGGAGGGCTGAATTGAGACATTAGTTTACTAGCAATCAGGTTGAGATGTACACTCTTCTGTTATCCATAAATGAGAATGTAACTTTTAACTTTAGAAAAGATATGTCTATTAAGAATAATGGAGGTATATTTCCCAAGTGAATGTTCCCTATGTAATGTTTGTATCGATTTATAGCAACTGACCTTAGTTTATTTTTTATTCCAGTCATAGGCATTTTTCTTTTATTACCCTTTCTCCATTAAAATCTCTGCCATGCAGACATCTTCCAAAAATAGGTAAAAATTCCACTTCAGCATGCTTTCTTTTTTTTCTTTGACATTTTGCAAAGGTACACTGAAGTGGCAGGTTTTTGACCAAGAAGAAAGAAGAAAGACTTATCAGATAAGAATAAATGTGAAAGTCAAATAGTTAAGTTAAAAAAAAGTTCTCTGTTTACTTGAAAATTGATTGTCTCTTTAAGCTATGATTTCACTTTATATTCCATACGCTTTTATATCTATCTGTTAACCATCTATTCTAAGGTGCCCTGGTGGCACTGTGGAATAGGCATTGAGCTGCTACCAGCAACCCTTGTGGTTCAAAGCTACCAGCTTCTTCTTAGGAGAAAGATGAGGCTATCTGCTCTTTTAAAGATTTAGTCTCGGGAACCATTTATCATCATTAAGATGGTATTTTAGGTAATAACTTTGCATACATATACATATACACAAACATATATGATATGAAATTATATCCATTTCTATGGCAAGTAAAAGGCATTGTAAAGCACCCATTTAACTTCTTCACCAAAAAAGACAGGTAGATATATCATTTTCCTATGAACTATTTCCCTCTAGTTTGGATTCATGTTTTCTGAGAATTATGCAAATGCATTTGAAATCATCATTTATTTGATGAAGACATTTCTGAGATGCTGCCATGCATGGCATTCAGATTTTAATGAGGTAGAAGTAGTGCCACACTGACAACAAGGTCAGACTTACGTGAAGTTCAGCCCAAATAGGAAGCCATTGATCTAATGGTGAGCAGGATGGTTAGCCTCTCTGACATGCCTTCTTTACCTGAACTGAAGGTCACAGGACCTTGCAATACAAGAGCAAGCTGGCTTTTAAAACATCAGAGATGTAAAGAGACAAAGAAGTTATCGAAGAAAAGCAGCTTAAGGAAATTGGGAATTAATATTAGTTGTTAGAAGTGCTTACAAATTTTGCATTTTAAACCAAGTGTTTTGTTGCGATCAACTGAAAAAAGTATGCATTTAAGATATTTTCCAGGTGATTTTTCTCTGGACTATTCCTTTTTTTAATTTTAATTTTATTTTATTGGGGGCTCTTACAGCCCTTATCACAATCCATACATATATCCATTTTGTCACACACATCAGTACATATGTTGAAATCATCTTTTTCAAAACATTTTTCCTACCTGAGTCCCTGACATCAGCTCCTCATTTTCTCTCTCCCTCCCACATGCCCCCTTGATAATTTTTTTTTTCATGTCTTACACTGATTACTGTGTAATTTCAGCACTTTTCTGCTGGCCGTCCCCCTGAGATGGGGCCATACATCGATCATTGTGATTGGTCCCCCTTGATACCCACTATACTTACCCTCCTAATACCTCTGCTCCCCAAATTGGTCTTGAGGGGTTTATCTGTTCTGGATTCCCTGTGTTGTGAGCTCTTATCTGTACCAGTATACATGAAGCTGAGAAACAACAAAACCCATACGGAAGAAGCATACCAGTCTGTGTGATCATGAGGTGTCAATGGGATCAGGTATCAGACATCAAAGGTCCAACACAAAACAAACAAACAAAAAACATATCAATGGCAATGAGGGGAAGGGAAGTGTGGAGACCCAGGACCCATCAGTAGTTAATTGGACACTCCCTGTCAGAATGGCCCCAAGGAGGAGAAGAGCCAGTCAGAGTGCAGGATAGCATTGATGAAACACGCAACCTTCCCTCTAGTTCTTTAATGCTTCCTCCCACCACATTCCCCATACCATGACCCCAATTCCATCTTACAAATCTGGCTAGATCCAGAACATTTAAGATTTTAATATTTACATAAAAAATAACAAGACATTAGAACCAACAGAAAACCAAGCCTTTTTCATGACGGTAACTGGTATCAATACAAAGGAAGGGAGTGAAGTACAAGATGATTGTTTTTTTGAAAAGCTATTTTTAATCATTATCATAAAACTAAAACTAACAATATTAAAATATGAAATAGGAGAGAATGGTATAAGAGGAAAAGTCTCATGTGTAAGGATTGTGATCTACCATTATTTTCCCACATGAACCATTGTTATCCCAATGAATGTACTGAATGAATTATCTTCCCACCATGAAGTTGAAATGCCACTTTCACTTACCCTCATAAGAGCCTGTCCCTAGAGTGTGTGCTGTTCAACTAAATTCCTCTTTGTGCTGACATGGAACATCCTCTAGCTTTAAAATATAATGCAATGACCAGTAAGAAGATGCTCTGCCTGCATTATTCTTCTCTTCCAGAATTTTGCTGACTTTTTTGCATATAGATTCCCATTTGAATTTTAGTTTTATTTATTTTCAAGTTCCATGAAGATGTTACCTAAAAATTTAATCACTGTTGTGCGATTGATTGACTTAAGAAGAATATGCATGTGTTAGTCTGGGTACATTAGAGAAACAAATCCACAGAAACCCATATATATAAGAGAGATTTATGTAAAGGGTAAGTGCACATCAAGAAAACATCCCAACTCAGTGCTGCCCAAGCTCAAAAGTCCAACATAAGCCCATATGTCCAACACCAATCCATAAAGTCCTCCTCCATCTCACAAAGCACACACAATGATGCCGAATGCAGGGGGAAAGCCAAGTCAGTGAAAGGATAGTCATCTCAGTGCTGGTAGGGGTTTCCACACAGCTGATCCATCACCCAGGGCTGCATTGGGGTAGGTCCATGCGGCTTCTCCTCAGAGATGTCTTGCAGGAAGTGAGCCTTGCCAGCTGAAGCAGGGAACTTACTGGCTAAGGCAGCTGCACCCTGGCCCGACCATCAGAAAGCAAGAGACCCAAGAACTCGAAAGGCGAGGCTCACCAAGCCATTTATCTCTCTACTGTTATCTTTGACTATCAATGTATCTTCATAATATTAAATGTTCTTATCTCACATGTATCCCATTTCTAGTTGTTTGTTTTTTTCAGCTGAATTCACTTACAGAGTACCTAATAGAATTAAGTAACATTCATCATAGAATTCCTATTGTTATTTTTAAGTGCCTCGGAGTGAGTTCCACCTCATAGGCATCTATGTATAACAGAAAAAGACACTGCTCAGTTCTTCCTCATCCTTACACTTGTTGTTATGTTTGAGCCCATTGTTGCAGTCATTGTATCAATCCATTGGTTGATGGGCTTCCTCTTTTTTGCTCACCTTCTACCTTCCCAAGCATGATGTCCTTTTCCTGGGACTGGTCTCCTTTGGTAACATGTCCAAAGTATATGAGAAGATCTCACCGTCCTCGCTTTTAAGAAGCACTCTAGTTGTACTACCTCTAAGACATATTGTTGGTTCTTCGGGCTGTCCACTCTATTTTCAATATTATTTGTCAACATCATAACTCAAATGCATCAATTTTTCTGTGGTCTTCTTCAATCATTGTCCAAATTTCATATGCACCTGAGGCAATTGAAAATAGTGTGGCTTAGACATGTTTAGCTTTTGTCTTCAAAGTGATATATATATCAGTAACAAATATTGACTAAGCTAATAACAGTCTAATGAGAACACAGGGCATTTGTGATTCAATAGTATGAGCATTCTTGCCTTCTCTGTGGAAGGCCCATCTTCTATTTCTGCATAATATACCTAATGTGCAGCTACCACTCCTCTGTCAGTGGAGGCTTGAGCATTGCTGTGCTCTTGCAAAGATTTTAGCAGGGCTCTTGACTGGAACTGACCATGGAGGAAGGCTGGATGATCTACTTCAGAAAACCGGCCAAGGGAACCACTAGCAATCACAATGAACTGATCCTCAACCGCAGTGGGAATAGCACAGGGTCAGGCAGCATTAAATCTGTTGTGCTAGTGAATGTGGGGAGCAGGGGAGGGGGGGCCGTTTCAACTGGAAGATAACTAATGACAACAATAATGAGAAAGAATTGTACATCTTCAGAAAAAAGTACCACATGGCTATGAAAAATCTTCCAGTTTGCTTTTGGGCAGGATCCTCAACATTTAAAACTCTATCACTAGAAACCAAGAGGTTTCATTGCCAGAATCACAAAAACAAAACAAAACCAAAAACAAACAGGGAATTACTTGATGTCACATACGAAACTGTCCCTGCATGAAATTAGAAGAGGGCACTAGAGAAGTTTCTACTACGTAGTGGTGAAGTATGTAAGGTGGAGCAAGAGGCCATCTATTATTGTATCACACTTTAGGACATGAGGTTTAAAAGGCTTGATGCATGTCAATCTAGTAGGACTAAAAGGAAAGGGCACACGTCTTAACAAGTTGAAAGATCCACTTGCAGATTTAGGAGAAAATATTATGCTGATCACTGCACGACACTCCCTGTCACACTGACTGCCGTGATGACAGTCAATGAAACGTCCACACAGCTGACTAGTAGCATGGCACTGGATTTAAAGTCAGAAACTCCGGCTTTAGTGAGTCACTATGAACCGCATCAGCAGAGTGAGGATGATGGCATCTCTCCAAGTTATTAGAACATCACATGATAGTATATATTGAGTGTGCTTGGTAAAACATAAAGCACCATACTAAATGCAAAATCATATCAATTTATTATTAGTTAGGTAGAATATGCAGATCATTCCCCATGAGTCTTTTTTTTAAATCATTTTATTGGGGGTTCATACGGCTGTTATCACAATACACGCATCCATCCACTGTGTCAGGCACAGTTGTACATTTGTTGCCCTCACCCTTCTCAAAACATGTTCTTTCTGCTTGAGCCTTTGGTATCAGCTCCTCATTTTTACCCCTATCTCCCTCACGAACCCTTGATACTTTATAAATTATTATTATTTTGTCATGCCTTACACTGACCGATGTCTCCCTTCACTCACTTTTCTGTTGTCCGTCCCCAGGGGTAGGATTTTAACTTTCTTTCCTGTAGACCCCAGGCCACTTCACAGCCTGGGTCGTTCATTTGCTTACTCGTTTCCCTGGAGGACAATCCAGAAGCCTTAAGCCGGCCCTCCTGCACTGAGAGCACAGAATGAAGGCTCTGGGCATTACGCCTACCTTTTTGGTCTCGCTGTCCTTCCAGTGTTTCTATCGCATTAAAATTTTATCTAGAAGCTTCTGCACAGCCTTTGTTTTCCAAAGAATTACTTTCTTTCAACATTAGACATTATCATGTTTGTTATTAACCTTACTACAAGGAATGTTCAAAAGGAGTGAAGCAATTTGAGAAGGAGTTTACCTTAATTACAAGTTTGAAAGCCTCTTTAGCCAAGCATATCACATCCCATCCTGTCACCTACGTCATTTGGGTCATTTAAGCACAATTAATTGCTAGCCCAGTCATGGCCACTAGAACGCATCCCTCAGTTTAATTGTTTTGTGTTCCTTGTTAGTCTGCATGCTAACAATTACTGTGCACAATCCATAATATTTGGAATTTGAGACTATACTAAAGACAAAAGCAATTTCTTTATCAACAAAGGTGAAACTAGTTCATTTGACTTATTTTAATCAGAATCAAGTGTGTATGACAAGCTGCGACAATTCATTGCTGCTCGGGGGGTTGATGAAATATATTTCTTTCCTCCTCAAATTGTTTGTTTTTCAGTTCATTAGGAAGCTCTCCGGAACACTGCATATCCTCTTGGTGTACTTATTTTGAAGCAGGGAATTAACACTTAACATTTCTTCAAGGTTGAGTAAAAGAAATTTATACAGTCTGCTCCCCACACTCCTTCTGCTCATGCTGTCTGCGCAAAAATGCATTTCAGTGTCAACCCATGACAGTCTGCTGAGAACATTGACAGGAAAACTGTTGGAATGAATCTAACTCCCCTTCTCCAAAGAAGCGATTCAGGACCACAAGCAAGAGACACCTAAACTTATTGTTTGATAAAGCACATGAACGTGATATATGTTTAAAAGACAATGAGAATGAATAGTTATATCATCATTTATTGAGAAACAGTTAACAATGAGTAGTGGTATGCTCAAATTTGGGGTTCAATATAAATTTGATTCCTGGGACAACTTTTCTCAACGAAACGTTAGTTGCTGTGAGATCAGTTCTACTGCAGGGGGACACGTGTGCAGGTCATTTGGCAGGGTTTTCCAGACCAGCGTCCTTCAGGAGCAGATGCTGTGAGATCAGCTCTACTGCAGGGGGCCCCCGTGTGCAGGTCATTTGGCAGGGTTTTCCAGACCAGCATCCTTCAGGAGCAGATGCCAGGCCTGTCTTCCAAGACATCTGAGGGTGAGATCTAGTTGGCAACCTTTGGTCGAGATGTCCAAGGTTTACACCATTTTCACAATTGCCACTGAAGGAGGCCATACACTTAAGAGGAAAGCATTTAACACTCATATGGCCTCACTTGAAGCAACAGTCTTTACGAACACTAGAAATAAATATCATGTCAATGGATAGGGAAAGATACGCTGATCCTTTAAGATCAAATAATGGACTAATCTGTTTTTCCATGAGTGCTAAAGGTTGATGTTTTCTTCTCTTCCTTTTTAAAAACATATTCTTGTAAATTTTATTTAAATTTTTAATTTGCTTTTAAAATTGAAATGGGTCTGGCCTGGCTAAGATGATGTTGGTACATTCATGGTTATAGTTATGATGGTAGTTGATTTGTTCAAGAAAAGCACAAGAGAGGTCCAAAATAGTCATAGAAAAATGGAATTTAAAGACAATGGAATTTTTCTATAATTTTTCTGAAACCCATGGAATAAAAGACATTATCTACTACTACTACTAATTATTATAATAATAATTTTTTAAGAAGTAAATTTTTAAAACCCAGATAAATACTCAGCTGCTAACAGAGAGGTTAATGTCTCAAACTCACCAAACACCCACCCAAGGGAGAAAGATGTGGAAATATACTTCCATAGAGATTACAGTCTTGGAAACCATATGAGCATTCCTACCTCTGCTGTGTAGACTTGCTAGAGTTGAGATTGATTAGGTGTCAATGGGTTTGCCATGTGGTTTTATTTGTGTGCTTTAATAATACAAAAAGAATGATTGATTTGCTTGCAATAATCAACCGAAAATTCAAGGAAGATGCATCATGCTAGTAGTATTGCAAATTAGTCAGTCCTGACATTTAGTTAATCAGCTCTGTAATCGAATTATTTAATGCAGCTTCTAGAAGAATATCCTCACATTCTGTCTTAAGGAAGCAAAAAAGTATATGAGAATTGTTTAATTAGAAACAGAACTAGAACCGGGTATATAAACGGAAGGCCAAATACAGTTGATACCCTGAAAGACGGCAAAGTGACAAAGACAATCAAGCTGAGAAATAATGTGCAGACTAACTCTCACCCATCCCAACTCATCAGTTGTGAAAGGACAACCTTCTAGACAACAGACGTAAGACAATATATAGCTCTTTGTTCTTCCAGCTGTTGTTCAGCGTCGTCTGGTTTCCTCCGACTCCTAACAAGCCTATGCATAACGGAATGAAAACGTCCCTGGCTCTGCCCCTGCCTTGCATCATTGCTGTTTTGGAGCTGATTTAAAGCCCTGTTGAGGGTCTTCTTGAAGGTCTTCCTCTTTTCCCTGACTCTCTTTGTATCTAACATTATGACTTTCACAGCAATTGTCCCTCGTATTGCACAGCCAGCAAAATAAGTGAACTGGAGGGCACGGGGGACACGGCTGCATTTCCTCCGAGGCTATTTATTGTTTTCATTCCCCGGGCCGTCACCGGTCTAGTCAATATTCTTCACCAACCCCCACAAATCCGTGCTTTCTTCCTCGGCCTTCCCTTCTTCCTGCCCAGCTTTCACGCGCATCTGGGAGGACTGAAATCAGCACTGGAGGCTGTGAGCACTGCTTTTTCCAGCTCTTGCAAGTTTCCTGCCTTTTACAAAATGTAGTCCTAGGAGTTTTATTTCTCTCCCTTTAGGGGAAATATGTTAGTTTTCCTTGTTTTACAGGTTTCCAGTTTGCACAGTTTCTGATTTTTGCAGGTTTTACTGTATTATGTCTTAGATCAGACACTCTCTAGTCATCAAAATTACATCTTTGTTTTTTAAGAATTTTAAGATTTTTTAAAAGTAGATTTGTTCCATGCAATATATTTTTTAAATTTTTGACTATTATTTCAATAGATATTGATATATATTCAAGAAAAATGAAATTCTTGACAACTTCAGTTTCTTTGCCAGTTATCTATTGGTCCAGTTGGACGTCTTTTCGTGTTCTTTATCTTCAGGTATAATCCATACTTATCACTGAAATCTTTTATTCTTAAGCAGATTCTCATAATCATGATCCCTAACTATTCACCGAACACCAATAATAAGCATTTAATGATTTGTTCTTCTTTGTGGAACGCTATGTGTGATGATGAACAAACAATGACAAATGGCTCCAATATGTATGATGACAATCACCTTTAAGAAAGACAATTCATCAAATATGCGTAGATTCATAAATTATATCAGTGACCCATGGCCACCTACAGGAAGGAGGCAGGGAGAAGAGGAGGAAGTGGGGCAACCTGCCTGGTTACATCCTTTATATTCAAGAAATGACTCAGGCATAACCATGTCAAGAGTTGGGGAAGGGAATTCCATACAGAATGCAGGCTGAGTGTAACAGAGAGAAGTGAGTGAGATTGAGCTGTCGGACAGGAATGTACGGCAGCTAGAGATGTGGTCAGAGGACCAGAGGG
>NW_022111324.1:37552861-37560063 GCF_000313985.2 Echinops telfairi | reverse complement strand
AATCTGCTTTTGAGTGTTCTAAATAGTTGTAGGAGTTCTTCGATCATGCAAATGAAAGGTTCGTAGTTCAAACTAACCCAGAGATGCTTGAATAGAACACGTGGCAATTTGCTTCCGAAGGGTCACAGCCATAGAAACCCCAAGCATCCAGCTCTGCTGGACACGTGGAGTGGACAGAAGGAATGGCAACTGACAAAGAAGAGTTCCAGTATCTAGCAACAATTGTTGGAGCTATAGAATTTAATTAGCCATATTTTATCTTTTCATAAATCATTCATCTTATGATCAAAGTGTTATAATGACAGTATTTTCACATTCCATAATAATGTTATTTATCTGCAAGTATAAGGTAGCCAGTAAATAGACATCCTCTTGGAGAATAAAATATTCATTGGTTTTATATTCTTGAAATAAATTCCATTACAAAAATAAAAAACAAGCCTTAAAATAGTCCTCCCTTCTGATTTTATTTTTAAAGTACGAAATCAGTTATAGACTGAAGAAATAATTGGTGAAGAGGTATTTCTTTCCTTCATGACATTTTGGTAATATTTAGTGAAATTAGTAGAAGTCCTTAAGCTTCTTTAAAAAAATAATTTTAAGGCTTTGCATAGCTTGACATTTACAGAAAAACTGTAAATATAGTTCAAAGAGACTTCATTTACCCTGCACTGATATTCCTTCTAAACTTTTTCTAATTTAATCAGAATCAAATGTGAGCTTCCTCCACAGCTCTCTCGTGGATCTGCTTAACATGCCAGTGTTTTCACAACTGCAGGAATTAAAGTGCCCAGAGGAAAATTGGGTCAACAGAGGACCAGAAGGAGAATAGAAACCTCTAATGAGGGAGGCAATTTTTGAATTCCATTTTAAGTGCAGCATCAATTAACTATGTGCTACTATAATTTAGATGCATCAACGAATTCTAGTTATGTGTGATCTGTGTTTTTTTTATTCTATACTCCTTTAGGTATCTCAGTATTTAGTTTTAATTCATTAAATAAAAATTCATGAACTGAGTCCAACTTCTCAATTTAAGTCTCTCAGAGTAGGCTCCGAAGCCTTCAAAGACAAGACCTGAAGCTCTGTGGGTTACATTAACCAGAAAGGTCAGGCAACGATGCTCCTGTAGCCAACATTATCATCCACGAGTGTTATAGAGAGTTTGTTTATTAAGACCTTAGGAGACTGTGGTTTTTCAAGTCCTTTTGGTGAATATTTTGAAAGTTTTCAAAAGACAGGAATAATTGTAAAAATTAAAGTAACCACTTTGAGTGTATTCTAATCAGTAAAAAAGCACTTAAGCATCATGAACATTTTTCACAGTCCTGATTTGTATTTTCCTGAACTAATTAAAAATTGGTTTTAATCCAACTAACAAAGAAAAAGAAAAGAAATAAGCACTTTAAGAAATTAATAAGGTAATTTAAGGAATGTGGTACTGAAACGCTTAAGTGGTTATTCTTCCAAATAAAATAAGCATAAATGTGCACAACTTTTAATGTTTTACAAAATAATGTATGATGGAAACATTTTTAACTACAAAATCAGTAGTTCATCCCCACCAGCTGTTCTGAGAAAGATGAGGCTCTCTGCTTCCAGAAAGATTTGAAGTCTCAGAAAAAATGGCCATTCCTACACTGTACAGGATGGCTTGCTGTAAACCAGAACCGACTGAAGTTCGTTTTTGTTTTTGTGAACTTGGCTTGTGTTTATGACATTTACTCAAAATTATTTTTTAAATCAATTTAAATTGTTAGCTAGGAGCCCTGATTGCATAATGCTTACACAGTGGGTTGCTATCCTCAAGGTTAGCAACTCAAAACCACTGCCTGATCCTCAGGAGAAAGATGAGACTTTCTACTCCTATAGAGCTGCCATCTTGTAAACCCACACAGGTAGCTCTATCCTTTCTATAAAGTTGCTATGAGTAAGAATCAACTTGATGGCACTGAGTTGAGTTAGAAGATTAGGGTTGCTATGAGTCAGAATCAATTTCATGATACCTAACAATAGACACGGTACAATCTGGACATCATTTTGTACCCCTAGGTAAAACAAATGGATATTTATAGTATATTAATTCAACAACTTACTGTGGGACAGACCATAAATTGTCCATATGTAAGTTCAGGTTGAAGCTGAAGAAAATTAAAACAAGTCCACAAGAGTCAAAATTTGACCTTGGGTGAGTAACCTTGCTATTATGCAAAGTGCATTGGCAAATGGATTATTGCAGATGTGTTTAGGTTAACATTTTAACACTTTATAATTTGATGTCCCTTTTGACTCATTTTAAATTTGTTCTAGTTTTTAACATTTTCTGCTTTCTTTCTATGGAAGTTTGAGATGGTTAGGGATTGTGTCAACTAGACACCACTAGCTATGGGCAGAGTCAGACCCCTCATGTTACAACCTAATGACACGCCCTTGATGTTGTAAGCCTTTCGTGTAAGAGGGAGAGATCAGGTGAGCTGAATCCTCTTTGGCCCTTCCCTTCCTGCTGGAGCTGGATCTTGCATCTGGTTTCCTGATCTCCTGTTTATTGCTGCCCATTCCAGGAGCCAGCAGCAGCCTGCCAGCGGCAGAATCATTTCTGCTTCCAGACCTCTGCCTCTCTTAGCCTGAGCTCCCTGGTGTCTATACATCCCCATTTTGGTCTGGTTCTTCTGTCTCCTGTTGCTCCTTGGTCACCAACTCCCATGTGTTCAGGAGAAGGCTTTCTTGAACGAGAATAAAGATCAATTTCTACAACTGTTTAAGTCATTTATTGATATATTTTTCTATATACAGCACATACAAGCATCACTGGTTTTTTCTCTCCCTAGAACTCAATCTAACACAAGACTTTTCTCTGATTTCCTTTGTTATTTTTCTTGTTTTCTTTTTCTTATATTTTTCTTGCTTTGAGATCTGGGGTAGGTAAATGTGTAGCGTCAGTGACTGGCTGACTGGATCCATGCAAGATATGGCAGGGCAGGCTGGGGGTGAAAGGGTAGCTAATAACAGTGGGTTCAAGAAAGAGGAAAATGTTCTCATATTGATTGTGGTGATGATCAACTCTTCTAAATATGATTGAAGTAGTGAATTGTGAGATATCTAAATTATATGCCAACATATGTTAAAAATTAAGACCTGAGTCTATCCCACATGAATTTCTCAGAACACTTCAAGAACAGATTTGCCAAATTGAACACTAACCTGATGAGCGATGGGAGGGAGGACATCAAAAGCACCATTCACAAAGAAAGCAAAAGGTCGCTAAAAAAATAGGAAAGAAAAAAAAACCCATCAAAGTGGATGCCAGAAAAGACTCTGAAACACCCTTCATTCTACAATAGCTAAGGTAAATGGAAGGAATTATGGAATCAAAGAGCTGAATTTTCAAAGACACAGGAAAATATTATAATGAAATTTGCAAGACAAGAGTTAGAAAACCAAAAAGGAAGAAAACACTTAGCATATCTTGAATTGAAACAATTCCAGAAAAAATTCAAACCTCAAGTTTCAATAGTGAAACAATTCCAGAAAAAAATTTAAGCCTCAAGTTTCAATGGGAAAAATATTGAATGATGCAGGAAACATCAAAAGAAGATGGAAAAAATACACAGTATTACTGTAGTAAAAAGAACTAGTTGATATTCCGCCATTGCAGGAGGTAGCATGTGAGCAAGAACCAATATTACTGAAGGAAGAAGTCCAGGTTGTGTTGAAAGCATTAGCCAAAAGCCAGGTTCCACGAATTGATAGAATATCAACTGAAATGTTCAATAGTCCAATGAAGCACTGGAAGCACTCATCTCTGCCAAGAAATTTGGAAGGCAGCTAGTTTGCCACCTGACTGGAAGAGATCCATCTTGGTGCCCATTCAACAGAAAAGTGAGTCAAAACAATGCTCAAATTATAGAATGATATCAATGATATCACATGAAAGTAAAATTTTACTGGATATCAGCAACAGTACATCTACAGAGAGCTGTCAGAGGTTCAGGCCAGGTTCAGAAGAGGATGTGGAACCAGGGATATCATTGCTGATGTCAGATGGATCTTGGCTGAAAGCAGAGAATACCAGAACATTGTTCATTTGTGTTTCATTGACTGTGTGGATCTAACATTGACTGTGTGGATCTATTTCATTGACTGTGTAGATCATAACGAACTATAGATGGTTTGAGAAGAATGAGGATTTCAGAACACTTTATTATGCTCATGCAGAATTAGAGTAAGAGGCAATTGTGCAAACAGACAAGAGAATGGTTTAACATCAGGAAAGATGTGCATCAGGGTTGCATCCTCTCACCATAATCTTTCAATCTGTATGTTGAACATCAGAGGAGCTGGATTATATGAAGGAGAATGTGGCATCAGGATTGGAGAAAGGCTAATTAACAACCTGTGATATGCAGATGACATAAACTTGCATGCTGAAAGTATTTGAAGTATTTGCTGATGAAGATCAAGGACTATTGGACATATTGCCAGGAGATACCAGTTCCTAGAGAAGGACACCAGGCTTGGTAAAGTAGAGGGGCCCTGAAAAAAGGAAGCCCCTCAGTGAGATGGACTGAGACAGCCAGTGTCTGACAATAGGTTTAAGCATAGGGCCATCGTGAGCATGGTAGAGAATGGGGCAGTATTCCTTCTGTTTTGCAGTCACTATGCATGCACATGGGAAGTGACGGGAATGCCACAAATACAACACAACTCAGCAAATGTTTATTATAATAGTCACGATGTCTCAAATAAGGTGAATTTAGGTTTCTCAAAATCGACCAAAATTATTATGAAATAATAGACCCTATTATGCACTAATTCCATTTTATGTCATAGTTTGAAAGACTAATAAAGCTTTCATTTATTTGCTTCTTTATTCATTCATTTAAAAAATATTTGTTTCCAGTCAATTTTCTTGAAATAAAGATACCAAAATAAAAATAAAGATACTGCATTCTGACCTCAGGGTCTAGTAGCGAATACAATGAACATGATTAATGTGGTAAACTAAAATCCCTAAGCTAATGAAGTATGTTGGTGATGACACATTTTCTTTAAAAATTCTAAGCATAAAAGCTAGATATTAGCAACAACAAAAGCTTCCTGAATGGTATCACTTCATTTAAAGAAGGAAATTCTCATTCTTGATCTACTGTGACAGTTGTCTTTAATACTTTCACTCACTGACTTCATCTATTTCCACTCAGAGCAACCCTACAGGAGAGAGCGAAGCTGCCCCTGTTAGTTTCTGGGACTGTTTCATGGGAGGAGAAAGCCTCCCCTTTCTCCATATAGTGACTGGGGGGTAGACTTGCTGATCTTGAGGTTGGCAGTCGAGGGCGTAGCCCACTACGCCACCCAGGCTCTTTGAGCTTCCTACTAGGAAGCTGGAAAATGATTCCTCATACTATCATAAAAATTCAGAAGAGGGTTTAGGGAGAGAAAGATTCAATAAAGTCTTAAGTTTTACCCCTTTCCCTTTAAAAATATGCAAAATATGTTTCCCATGAATAAAGACAATGAAACCCTAGAGAAATTGTTGTTCCAGGCTTAAGTCATATTTATAGTTGGATTTTCCCCCCTGTCAACACAGTTATTTTCAGTCAGTGCATTTTTAAGTGTTTCTCTTTTCAGTGATTATGAAGAGGCCAGCAGTGATGACCATGTCCCAGTCAGCACAGAAAGATGAGCCAGCATCTCTGTGGATTGAACAAATGGCTCACTCAGCTTGTTCATACAGGGGCGCAAGCAAACACGATCCTGGTCCTAAAATGTCACTTAATTAACATACACACAGTGGGTATGTCTGACACTAGAGAACGTAGATAACCCAAAACATGCACGGTTTCTTCTCTCTTGCCAAATACACAGAAAGCATGAGTACTTTAAAATGTTGGGTTACATAGCTGGTCTCTAAATGCCTCCTATACACAGTGATAGTCACTAATTTCTTATCCTTTGTTAAAATGCCAAGCATCTTGTTAGAAAATCAAGAGATGTTACATGATTTCCCATAAAACTGGCTCTCTTTTTCTAGTTTAAGAAATGTTTATTTATGATGTCATGCTATGTGGGTGGTAGATGCCCGATGCCTTACTTATTGCAAGGAATAAATGACAAACTCAAATTTTCAGAACTAGAGAGGGATTAAAATTACAGATTTACATGTGCATCCATTGTTGAATCTTTTAGGAACTGTATTCATCTAGAATTTTTTAAGCAATAATTTTTTCTCTCGGTTCTCTGAAAACTCTTGAATTTATGAAGATTTTACTTTCTATAAGCCACTCTGTACCCTCTATTATAGTTTCAAATTGTTTTGCTTTATTTAGACCTTCCTTTGCTTAAGTAACAATCAGCAATTTCTATTTTATTTTTACATATATGGCAGAGAGACATAAAGGACTGAGTATAGTATGCCTGTTTATTTTGAATGCTTTGAATGTTGTCACTGATGTGATTCTGTTCCGATCCGCTTTACTTGATCCCTGGGCTTTATCAAAATTCCACATTATTCTTTCTTATTAATCTCTGCCCTGTGCCCAGGCCCATCAGTACACCTCTCCTGGGCTGCTGATTTCTGAAAATGTTGATATCTATTAGTAATGCATATTTAATATTTCTGAGCTGAATTCAGAGAATAAAGTGGGGTCACTTGTGGGTGCACAGTCTGTTATATTTCCCTGAATCCTCAATCACAGAACCCTCGTGGATGTCCAATTTCCTCCTCTTCCTCATCGGTTCTCCAGCTTTAGGGAACATCCGAATCACCCGGAGAGCCTCTTAAGATCATAGATGGATGAATGCACTAAACTTGCTGGTAAGTCTGAGCAGGAGCCCGAGAATTTGTGAGCCACTCTGAGAAGAGCTGATCTAAAAGAAACTCTGATGAGAGTCACACTGATTCCATCCAAAGTAATAAATATTTCTTTCTTTTACTATATCTGTGACAATTCAACAGATTCTAGTGCAACTGAAAAGCCACATCCTAGCAAAAATAGTAAACCATGAAACCAAAGTCAGACCAAAGTCACTGCTATTGAGCTGATTCTGACTCATCGTAGCTTGAAGATAGAGCAGAATTGCTTCGTAGGGTGGTTGAGTCTCAACAATTTCTGGGAGCATCTTTCTCCCAGTGAAGGACTGATGGAGTTCAACCACTCACCTTCCAGGTAGCAGCCCAACACAGAAGCCACTGCGCTGGCAAG
>NW_022111324.1:37544519-37552075 GCF_000313985.2 Echinops telfairi | reverse complement strand
GATATTATTTATAATATTTCTATTAGAAATCAGTATTTCTAACATTCATAATCATATTTTTAAACCTCATATAGACCTGTATATGTGCCAGTACAATTCTAAGTACTATACCTTTAGTAATACCTTTAATACTTACACCAACTAATATCATTATTCTCTCTGTATTACAAGTAGAGAAATTGAGATACAGAGAAGTTAACTCACTTGCCCAAGTGAACACAGCTAAGTGTGTTAAGACTTCTCCACATACCGAGGAAAATCCTATCTAGCAGGGGGTGCGTCTACTTCACATTACATCCTCTAAAGCAGCAGCTCTCAACCTGTGGGTCATGACCCCTTTTGGGGTCAGAAAACCCTTTCACAGGGGTCACCCAATTCATCACAATAACAAAATGACAGTTATGAAGTAGCCACAAAAATAATTTTATGTTTGGGGTTCACCACAACATGAGGAACTGTATTAAAGGGTTGTGGCATTAGGAAGGTTGAGAACCACTGCTCTAAAGCACCTCCCAGGGGGTCATACATAAATTTTCAACCCAACAAACGTCTGTTTACTTGCACTAAGTTGGAAACTTAACACAACACACAACTGTAGTTGATTTCTGAGAGCCTTACCAAATATGAGTCTAAATAGAGTCATCTTTAGTTTCTACACAGAATCCTTCAGCAGAGGTCAGTTTAGCAAATATTCATTGGAACAAGTGTTGTTTTTCAAGCTACAATATAGGCTCTGTCATATTTTTTTGTTCAAGCTAAGCAGGACTCTATCACGCTCTGCCAGAAGACTCCAAACAGGCGTGGAGAGCTACAAAGTAAATTACATTTTCCGTTACTATCTCAGACTCCTGACCCTCTCCCGCCACCCTTCATCTAAAATTGCCACGACTCCGCTGTATCTGGGTCAGGAAACACTGCTTGGGGTGGTGGTGGTGGTGGGGGGCAGATATTAGAAAGCATTCAATTATGTCTCAGACAGAAGGAGCTAGTGAAGCAAATGTAATATCCTGTCATCAGATTGGAGCATAATTTCCCACTGTGTCCGAGCTTTCATCTTCAATTGTCAACAGGCAGCGGTCTCCACTGTCACTCACCAGAAGGGCTTTGAATGAATCTCTGGGACTTATTGTATTCAGTAGTTATTTTGGTTCCATCCATACGTACTTTTGTCTGGACGCTAAAATTTGTCTTCCTGTGAGATCAGCATTGTGTCGTGTATTAAAGTCTGAAATTTGCTACAAAGTTGCAGCACTTTTGCTACTCTTCAAAATTACAGCTCAATTTTCCTTAATTGTCAAATTAATGCAGAGTACTTGCAAAATTTAGGGGATGGAATGAGATCATAACAAGGTGAACACTTGGGACTTCGCAGGTAAGTGCTAAATTGCTATTAACAACTCTGAATTTACTCAAGGTCAACAGGAAAAGTAAGCCACAGCAATCGGTGAGCCTGGCTTCATCATTTCCAACACTTCTGCTGAATCATTAGCTCCTTACTGACAAATACAGGCAGCTCCTTATGTCAGATGTCCGCAGACTGCAGTCTCTTGATGCACACATAAACTCTAGGTGTTCACTAAGGCAGAATCAACAGAAAAAACAATGGGGGCAAAATAGAACAGGATGTGTTAGTAGAAAGTAGAAAGTAGAAAGACTGATTTCGTAAACAAAAATGTTAGGTCTCATAGCACTATGGTTAATAAGCTATAGAAAAGGATTTAGATCCTAGCCCAAGTCACTGCTGTCGAGTCAATGGTGACTCTTAGGGACCTTCTAGAACAGAGGACAGGGTAGCACTGCCCCTGTGAGACTCTGAGACGGTAACTCTTTATGGGAGTAGAAAGTCCCATCTTTCCGTCTCCCATGTATCAGCTGATGGTTTTGAAGTTCCGATCTTGTGAGTTGACGCCAAAGTTGTAATGACTACGCCAGGAGGCCTCCAATCAGAAATTTAGACATATATTAAATATGTTACGCTGGAGTAATTTTGGCTACAGAGCTTGCCTATAATAATTCCCATGACATTTTCTGGAAATATTAGTCCAAATTGTTGTCTGTTGCAGTCAATGCAGTTCCAATTCACGAGCCTCTGTGCAGCATAATGAAGCACTGCCCGGTCCAGCACCATCCCCGCAAGCGTTCTTCTGTTTGAGCCCATTGCTACCGCCACTGTGTCAATCCATCTTGTTGAAGGTCTTCCTCTTCGTCCAGGGTCCTCTGCTTCACTAGCAGTCCTTCCCCGGGGACTGATCTTCCTGACAACATGTCCAAATTACGAGAATGACAGTCTCACTATCTGGACTCACTTGGTGCTCCATCAGTTCCTGGAGTCTTGCTTTTGGGCTAATGCTTTCAGTGCAGGTTGGACTCCTTCCTTCGGTACCATTTGTTCTAGCTCATAGGTTACCTCTTGAAATGGGGGAATGTTGACTAATTCTTTTTGGTACAGGGGACTCTATTCTTTACATCTTCTTTGGTGCTTCATGCATCATTCAACACTTTTCCTACAGAAGCATTCAATACTGCCTTGAGGCTTGAAATTTTTCACGAGTTATGTCAGTTTAAGATATGCTGGGGGGGAGCAGGGGAAGGTCCATCCTTTTTGGTTTTCTAACACTAGGTGCTTTCACGTTGCATTGCAATATTTTTCTTTCTCTTCTCAAGCTGCCCTTTGAAATTGTCCACTCGGCTTGACTTCATCACTTCTTTGCTCCTCTACTGTGAAGAGCACTTTTCAGAATCTCTTCTGATATCCACGGGCATCTTGTCTCTCTTTCCTGTCTTTTCATGACTTTGGCTTTCTTCATGCATGATGTCCGTGATGTCATCTCACAGCTCATCAGGAGTTCTGAATTATTGTACAATGTGTCAAATCTGTTTTTGAAACGTTCTCAAAATCCATACAGGATCGACTCATTGTAGTATTTTTGCTCTCTTGGAAATGTTTCCATTTTCTCCAGCATAGCCTGAACTTACATATGAGCAATTAATGGACTGTTTCAAAATTCACCTCTGGCCTTGTTTCAGCTACTGATATTTGGCTTCTCCTCACCATTTGTCTGCCAAGTTGTCATACTGTGGGGGCTTGTGTGTTGCTCTGATGCTGAGGGGTATGCCATTAGTATTTCAAATGCCACTGGGGTCACCCAACATGATCAGGTTTCAGCAGAGCTTCATCATGAATAGACTATGAAGAAAGAATCAGCTGTCCACCTCGGAGAAATCAGCTGCTGAAAACCCTATGCATAGCATTGAAACATTGGCATACCCTGAAGGATTAACGGACACAAGTGGAGCCTTGTCAGAGACAGTGCTGGAGGATGGTCTCTTGGGTCAGAAAGCATTCAAATTGTGACTAAGGAGGAATGACCTGTTCAAAATAAGGTAGACCAGGGTGACATGAATGGAATAAAGTCTATAACATTATAAATGTGATATAAAATGTACCTGTGAGAATTAGAATTAGCAAATCAAAAGGGGGAAACATATTCAATATTTCCCAATCTGGAAGAACTGAAGAAAAAAAAATCAACACTTGGGTTGCAATATTAAAGGACTGTGTGTGCAAGAAAATGAACAACACAGGAAGCATCAAAAGAAGAGGGAAAGGTAGATCATGTCGGGAAGGTAGATATCATGAGAGGCAAGCGAATTTTGGGAATGATGAGGGCAACAAATGTATAGATGTGCTTTACACAATTGATCTATGTATTGTGTTGAATTTTATGAGCCCCAATAAATTGATTTTAAAAAAATCAAAGTAAAAAGAAAGGAAAGGATGGGTGTTAACTAAATTTATGCAAATAAACATAAATATAATGAATGACAAAAAAAAAAAAGAAGAGGGAAAGAATACAGTCACTGTACCAGAAAGAATTGGTCAACATTCAACCATTCAATATTCAAGCCTATGATGAACCACCAATCGTATTGGATGAAAAAGTCCAAGATTCACTAAAGCTATTGGCAAAATATAAACTTTGGGGAATTGACATACAGTATTTCGAATTTTGCTGTTTCAATAAATGGATACAATAGTGGAAGTGATCACACATCTATACCAGCAATTAGGAAAACTTGCTGGAAGAGATCCACATTTGTGCCTATTACAAAGAAAGGCGATGAAACCAAATACAAGAATTGTCAAAGAATATCACTAAATTCACACCCAGGTGAAAGTTTGCTGAGGATAGTTAAGAAATAACTTGAAGCATCACCAGAAAACTGTCAAAAACTCAAATGGGAGTCAGAAAAGGACATAGAAGGTATATCATTGCTTTTATCAGATTTATTGACAGAGAATACCAGGAATGGGTTTACTATGCTGTTTTAATCAGGTGCCATAATGTCCCCACTCATAGTGACCCTACATACAACACTGCCTGAGCCTGTGTCACCTTCCTCACAATAATTTTGTCTTATTGACTTACAGAGGCATTCAACTGTGTGTATCATAAGAAACTATGGATAAGGTTACAAAGAATGGAAATCAATGGACACTTCGTTGTGCTCGTACAGGACCTGTACACAGACCAAGAGGTATTTATGCAAACAGAGCAACTGTTCTAAACTGAACGCTTTAGAATCTGAAAAGAGTTGTCTGTGTTGGGTCCTTTACCACATTCACTCAAATTGCAAGCGGAACGAATAATTGAAGAAGCTGAATTATATGAAGAAGAGTACGGCATCAGGATTAGAAGGGAGTTTATTACCAATCCGCAGATGATACAGCTTTGTTTGATGAAGGTGAAGAGGAGTTCAAGCTCTTACTGATGAAGAGCAGAGACCAGCACCTGTAGGCCAATTATTTCTCAGCATAAAGACAGCAAAATACCCTTACAACTAGAGCAATAAGCAGCAGCATGAAAAATAAAGAA
Source organism: Echinops telfairi (assembly GCF_000313985.2). Lineage (NCBI taxonomy): Eukaryota > Metazoa > Chordata > Mammalia > Afrosoricida > Tenrecidae > Echinops > Echinops telfairi. Next base: position 37,547,198 of record NW_022111324.1, on the reverse strand, counting down.
AGGAATGGATTGGTTGTCAAAGATTTCATTTGGATTCAAGATCAACACCTCTGGAAAGAACCTTCTGGAAATCAAGGACATAGAGTACTGTAAAAGTACAGTAAATCTGCTGTAAAATTTCTCTTTAAAGTGCTAAAAAGCAAAGATACCACTTTGAGAACAAAGGCCATCACCATAGCCATAATATTGTCAATTTCCTCATATGTATGTGAAAAGTGGGTAATAAATAAGGAAGATTACGACAAATTGATGCATCTGAACTCTAATGTTGGCAAAAAAAATATTGGATATACAACGGGCTGCCAGGAGAATTAACATAGATGTTTTGAGAGAAGTATAACCAGAACGTGACTCAGTAATGTGGAGGGTGGGATTCTCTCTCACATACATTGGCTATCAAGTTCCCACAAGAGGGACCAGTCTCCAGAGAAGGATCCTTGGCAAAGTAGAGGGCCAGTGAGCATGAAGAGCCTCAATCAGATGGACTGACATCATGGCTGCAGCCATGGGTTGAAATATAACAATGATGATCATTGGGCAGTGGTTTGTTTTGTTTTTTCTATTTTACATAACTTCACTATGAGTCATAACTGATTTGATGTCATCTGATGAAAACAAATTTGAATTTTAATATCCCCTGGCAGTGTTTGTGATATTCATATGTATTTTATAAATCTGGGAGAACCAGTTAAAAGAACTACTTGGCATCACCCAGCAAGCCCATTCCTCACACATAATTCTTGCACTCATTCCCAATGTGTGTGTGTGTGCATTTCTGTGTCTGTGCATTGTAGGGAGAAGCACTAATATAAACCATAGAGACATGAAGGTACTTGGGGCTTATACTTCATTCTGGCCTATCAGTTTTTCTGTCATGGCCCTACTCAACGCTCACCCTCACGAAGAAATCACTGAGGCAATGGGTACCTGTGTGATCCAAGGATTGAAAATAATTGTCCAAATCCAAAGTTGGGAATGGTATCAGAGCTTGAATCATGAACACTGGTTTTCTGAAGGCCATGGATGACACTGGAAGCCAACATCTAGGGTCCTCTGGATTTCAGGGTCCCCACATGGATCAAATCTCCATGTTTTCATACAGAAAGCATTATAAAATCAATTGTAGACGTTATCATTAGGTTAAAATGTAATACCTTTTCATTTGATAGCCCTTTGACACATTTTGAAGTTTTAGTTTTTAATATTTTCTGCTTTCTTTTCAAGGAAGGTTTTCCTATGTTTTGTCTAATCATCATTGTGGGTTTTTTTTTTCATTTTTTGTTACCTTTCTGTGTTTTGAATTATTTTGTATATGAAATGGATGATAGGCAAATTTATAGAGAAAGTAGCTGGATTAATAATTACCTAGGAGAATGGCCAGGATGTTTGGCAGGAAATGAGCTAACAACAACGAGTACTAGAGGATGATGACCTGAAGTTGATTGTATTGATGATTGCACAACTCTTTTTTATGTGATTGAACAATTAAATCGCATTATAGGTGATATTCTAATAAGCCTATTTATAAAAAATCTAAAGGGAACATTCTATTACATTAATGTGAACTTGAAAGCAAATAATCTTGGTTATTCATCTTTGCCAGAATACAAAATGAATTTAAAATAAAATATATTCTTAGAACAGTTACTTAAATCACTTAGAATAAAATGAATTCTGAAGTAACAAAAAAAAAAAAGAAGTGAAATACTTAAAGCAAACTCACTATTCACAAGAGTGAAATAAGCAATTGGCAAACTGTACTATTCCATTTTAGGTGTGACACCTACTGTTTGTATAGTGCGTCTGTTGAATATGAACGTCCATGGAAGGCACTCCTTCTCTGTAGAAGGTGGATAACTTAAGAGGGTTTTATGAGGACCAAACGAAACTTCAAACGCCACGCATTTCCTCAGGACCGGGACTTCCCAGAAACACTCTGAGTGTTGCATTCACACCGTGCTGTTTCTCCAGGCAGGAGAGGCAAGGAGTCATCTTATGAAAGTGTCATCTCAGGACGGTTGGGGCTTATACAACAAAGGGTATGAAACTGAGTTATAGTTTGGACATTATAAAAGACTGATATAGGGTGCATGAGTGTCCCTATAGGGTTTCTTGCACTCAAATCACAGCTCTGCTCAGTTATTTGTAGGAACATGGAAATATTATCAAAACATTTCTATGCTTCTCAGTAAATAAAAGTAAGATAATAAATAATTCAAATTGATAAAATACAGAAGGAACAGACACATATTAACCACTCAATAAACACTAGCTATTATTATTTCATATCCATAACTCACTTGTACATGATATCCAGCGATAGCTCCTAAACAAGTTGCTCTGCTAACCATAATATTTGATCCCGGTGGATTGACTGCTTAATGGAAACACAGAAAAGCTGTCAGACTCTGAGTGTAGTCAGACTTACTTCATGCTTCAAGCACTAAATTATATTTGACATTTCATTAAAAAATACCGGAGTCACTTATTGTAAGTCAAAACCCCCACAACCACTTTAGAAAGCTGTGTTTTTCAAAAAGAGATAAAGTCTTTCCCTTTCATTACTTTGAAAATTGTAAATTTAAAATAGCTTTTGGTAGCTGTTTTGGTAGCTTTTTCTTGTATAATCCAACATTATTTAAATCACAAATTATTTTGGATTATTTACTCGTATCAGAA
>NW_022111324.1:37542759-37543794 GCF_000313985.2 Echinops telfairi | reverse complement strand
GTGGCCTACAAATGGGCTTTGAGACCAAACTTTTATATAGTAGAAAATCTCTACTTCTCCTTGGAGTGGCTGGTGGATTTGAGCGGCTGCCGTTGGTGTTAGCCACCCCACGCATAACCCATATCACCAGGGTGCCATATGCTACTCTGCTCGTTAAAAAAAAAAATTCAGGATTGTGATCACATTGGTTCACACATCAGAACAGAACCATGAAATTTCAGTGGCTGAAATTTCAGAAGTAATTGCCCAGTTTTTCTTCTAGAAACTTCTGGCTAGACTGGAACTTTCAATTTTTTGCTAGAAATTGAGCGTATTACCTATTTACACCAACCGGAACTCCTCATGACTCCTGAATTTATGAGATATTTTATTTTCCATAGAGGACTGCCACAGTAAGCTTATCTTCCACCCCTAAGCTCTTTATATAATGACCTTGAGAGTCACCATATTCAGTGGAGGTCTGTAGCCCTTCCTCTTATACCTGGGCAGATCATTCTGTCTGCCCCACTCTTTAGAGGCTAGGACAAGTGAGATCTGTAACTTTCATGACTTCGTAATGAAAACGGCACACACTTCTGCTTGCTTGCTTGTCCTTCAAATGGAATCCCCATTCCTATACGGAGAAGGAAACTAGCCCATATAAAAACCACATGTAGAAACCAGGTATAGGACTCCCAAACACGGCCAACCACAGATGAGCTTAGGTACCAGCCAATAGCCAGAATTAGCTACCAGGCATGTCAATAATGATGTCTCCAAATAATTACAGCCACAGACATGCAGTCAATTCCAGCATTCGGATCTTCTAAGCCACAGTCCCAAATATTGCGTTCCCATGGTGACTGCTTCAAAATATTATCCGATTGAATCTGTTAAACTTATAAAAGGTCATCATACAGTGAGAAGCTCTGGGTGGTTTGTTGTGGGCCAGTGCTAACTGGAACAGTGATCTTGATCTTGGTTAAGTTAAGCTGCCTAACCTTCACTTTACTCAGTCTAAAGCATGAGGATATAGCACCTCTTACACAGACCTGC
>NW_022111324.1:37534343-37541505 GCF_000313985.2 Echinops telfairi | reverse complement strand
TGAGTCAGTTTAACGTTGAATTTAAACGAGGGTGAGTTTGAATGCTTTCCTATAGTATTCAAAGAAGCACTAACAACTATGCTGTTAGGTGCCATCAAATGGGTTCTGACACCTCGTGACCCTATGCACAGCAGAATGAATACTACAGAGCCCTTCTCCTTCCTCACACTGCTACTGAGTGTGAGCCATCGTTGCAGCCACTGTGCCAAGCCATCTCATCGAGGGCCTTCCTCCTTTTCGCTACCCCTTCACCTTACCAAGCGCGATTGCTTCTCTAGGGACTGCTCTCTCTTGTTAACATGTCTAAAGCACATGAGACAAAATCTCGCCATCCCTGCCTTTAAGGAGCATTCTGGTGGTACTCCTTCCAAGACAGATCTGTTTGTTCTTTTGGCAGTCATGGGACTTTCAATATTCTTTGCCAACACCATAGTTCAAATGCATGCATTTTTTTTGTCTTCCTTATTCGATGCCCAAATTTCACATGTTGATGACACAATTGAAAAGACCAGGACTTGGGTCAGGCACACCTTAGTCCTCAGAGTAACATCTTTATTTTTCAACACTCTAAAGAAGTCTTGTACATGGGATTTACCTAATGCAATGACTAACTGTAGAAAGAGAAATAGAAAACAAAATATTGCCTAACCGATATTCTTAAGACTATGTGCTAGATGGTTTGCAAGAGAAAATGAAAGTAGAAAAGCAGATCATTAATTCCTACCACATGTGTAATTATAAGGACATGAATCACTCAAAAATCATCCAACAGTTAAAGGTGGAAGAATATTTTTACATCAAGGAGCACAGCCTCTTTAAATACAACAAAAAAAAATTTAGATAGTTCCCATAAGTACACAAATCAAAAAGGCATAACTTGCATTTGAATTCTACTCCATCTTTGATTCCGTGAAATACGTCCTAACTATATCAACTAAACATCCAGAATTAACTATGCACCTGTTTTCAGCTGAAGGTTGTTGGTAGATGCCATCAATTTGGTTCTGATCCTTGACAACTCTACGTATAGTATGGGAGACCCAACGACTGCCTAATGCTGTGCCATCCTAAAAACCCATTGGAGCCCATTGTTGTGGGCACTGCATCAATCTAGCTCATGGAGAATCTCCCTCTCTTTTGCAGACCCTCTCCGTTCCCGAATATACTGTCCTTTTCCCTCCACGTGCAAACTCTGTGAGATGAACTCATGCCAGCCTCACTTCTAAGGAGCGTACTTCCAAGACGGGTTTGTTCATTCTGGTCCACAATATACCTAATATTGTTCTCCAACACGATAAATCAAAAACACTGGTTTTTCTGAGGTCTTCCTTATTTACTGCCCAGCTTTCACATGTTTCTGAGGTGATTGGAAATGCCAAGGCTTGGACCAGGGACACCTTAGTTTTCAGCCGAATAAGGGTGTCTATGAACCAGGGCTTATAGCATGTTGCGAGACAATAATAGATTTCAGTCTCCTAGAATTCTCACAGCCTAGAATTTTTTTCATAAAATATGATAGCTTTGTTATGACTTTTGAAAAGTATTAATACATTTTAGGATAACAACAATACATTATGTGGGCCTTGTCACAGCAACATTTATATAAATCACACTATAAGTTTTTGCCTTAATAAATCCAGTATTGCGATAGTGAGTAAAATTACTGGTTTACTTTCATTTCAGACAGTTAATGAAGCTTTTCAGACAGACATTCAGAGTGTCTACCCAAGCCCATGTCTCAACATTTTTTAACCTTACTTTCTTTAATATATTAATTTCTACTTTTTTCCCAACAATATGATTAAAAGTGGAGAAAAATGGGAAGAGAAAATCAGAAAGTGCAGTGTGACTGAAAAATTGTAAACATTATTTCAGTTGCTACTTTAGAGTTATGCAGTTTATTCTTGTCTCCTAGAAAAGTGGGAATCCTATGTTAAACATTTAAGAGTGCCTTAGAGAAAGAACTGTGTGGTAAATTGTAGGGAAATGAATTAAAGCTCTGACCATTTGATAATTTTAGGGTTGAATGTAGCTAGATTTCATTGATTCTTAATTTTAATGCTTAGCCAATTCATAAATAATTTCCATGTTTGGTATATTTTAAAATATGATTATCCTTATTATGACAAATAAAAGTCATTTGATGATCATGGTCAAAACTTCATTACTAGTTGGTAGCAATATAGCTAATTGCCTTTCTAATTTTGAATAATCAGAACTTCTTGAAAAGAAGCTCTCCTAAGATAAATTCATAGAATACCTAAATTAATATCATCAATGCCCAATTAAATTTAATAAAGCTTAAAATGGCTTCATCAAAATGTTTAAATAGTATCCTCATGGAATCATATCATTCAACATTTCACATTCCTCATGGTCTATTCCTGAAATAGAGCGATTTTGAAATCAAAACAGCAATCTGCAGTCATTGCATTTGTTCATACACACACGTGCATGGACACAAAGTCATATATATATATATATATATATTGAATAAATATCTACAGACCTTATCAATATATCTTCTAATGCATCTGTGTAGCTCTTCATATATTTGACAATATTTTACATTTACTCTCTCCTAAATTTTCATTTAGACATCATTTTACAATACTATCAAAGTTGCTTTTATTCTCTACATCAGCCAGATGCTGCATATATCTCTGACTCCATTCCCTTATGTTGTTTTGAAGTCAGGTATTCCACATTTACTAACAGAAGGCATCCTCAAATCAGTTCATTGTAAGATATGATTGGAACCAAACAGAGCACACTGCCATCAGGTCAAAGCCAACTCGTAGTGACCCTCTGGACAGGGTAGATCTGCCCTTGTGAGTTTCTGTGGCAATAACTCTTTCTGGAAGTAGAAAGCATTGTCTTTCTCTGCTGCTCGGAAAGTGACAAGTAAATAATGTATATGCATGAAGATTCTGAGGGAAGGACGGTCTTTCTGAGGCTTTGTTTAAAGCCTAGCAAAAGTGGAAATGATTTCAACAGGAAAAGAAGCAGCAGGGACCGGAGAGTGCCAGCTCTGATTAGAAGCCTTGAAAGCACTAACTGCAGCATCTCAAGGTAAAAGAGGATTTTCAATAACTCACCTGACATCACGGTGCTTATAAGTGGAGAGAGGTGATTGGAGGGGGAGATAGAGTTTGACCTTTTCTGAGTGAAGTTAGAGAAGAAGTTCATCCATTGAACTGGAAGCTTTTAGTGGAGTTACTGGAAGACAACGCTGCATGCTTGAAAGGAAGAGAAAGTGCAGAGCCTTACAATTTCATCCGAGATGGTTCTTCAATCAGTTTCCATTTGATTGAAACTCCAAGAATTCCTGCAGAACCACTGAACAGTCACCCTTCAGATTACAAGTGTCTCATAAATTTCTCTTTATTAAATTCAACACATATAGAGCATTGCAAAATGCATCAGGTCCTTCAGAAAACACAATTATATTGCACAACATGTCAAAACATATTACAATTATCTCCAGAAAACCATGTAACTTGTGAGATATTAAAAAAGATGTAACTGTGTCCTGTGCTGGGCTCTCACTCACTGCCACGGAGTCCAAGTTGACTCAGAGCTACCCCTGCGGGTTTCTGAGAAGAACTGGTTACATAACGGAAAGCTCAGTCTTCCTCCTGGGGAGCTGCTCTTGGTTTGTAACTCCCCACCACACCACGTGGTTCGCAGCCCAATACATGACAAAGTAAGTACACTCCCTACCTCTTCATTAACATTAGTTTCTGTTATTATTTCATTGAAAGCTGCTGACGTAAAGTTTAAGGATTTCTCCCATTAGATTATCTTATTTGCCCATTAAAGCCTGGGTATTTTTTTAAGTTAATTTTAAATCAATAATAATACTCAATATGTAATGCATTGCCAGTATTGAATGAAGTTTTATTTTTGGATTTTATGAAGTGAACTGCCCATTTCATTTCTTAAAAATATAACATCTACTTCTTCATGTGTACTGTATCCTTTGAACCAAGGAGTGCAGAATATTTGTGAATGATTAAGTTCAACTGCTAAGTGAAAGTTTTGAGTTTGAAGTCTACCCAGAGGCACCTCACAGAGAAGACTCGTGATCTGCTTCAAATACTCCTCTGCTGAAACACCTTTGGAGCACAGCCGTGCTCTGACACCCATGGGATCCCTGTGAGCACGAGTGGGTTCAAGGGAACGTCACAATTCAAAGTAACTGGAGATGTACGACGGTTAAATCCTCTGTCAGTGAGATGATTCCAAGTCTTAGCAAGCCTCTCTCGATGAAGGAACCTGTGTAGAAAAGGGGGTTATGAGTTGGGCTGGTAAATATAAGGTCAGCAGTTCAAAACTACCAGCTGCTTAACAGAAAAAAAAGATGAAGTTGTCTACTCCCGCTAAGATTTACGGTCTCAGAAACCCACAGGGGCAGTTGGCCCCATACTCTGTCCTACGGAGTCACTATGAGTCAGAACTGACTAGATGGCAGTGAGCCTAATAGTCTTAGGCTTCTTAAGCATTGTAAGTCTTTATGGGAGCCGGCAGCCTCAACACTCTCCCGCAGAGCATCTGGTGAGTTTGAAGGCCTGCCTCGGAGTCACCGTCCAACACTTGCCCAACGGCACCCCCAGGGCTTCATCAACTTACATTTTGCATTTTAGAACATGATTTCACTCATTTGAAAGGAAGAAAGCAAGAGCAGTCTTCATCTAAAGAACCTATGTGGATCAGGAAAGATTAATTTCTTTCTCCTCAGTTTCTTGTATTGAATAGCTGGTAAACACATGTTCCATGACGAAATGACAGCAGGAATGATGGAGATAGCCCAGACAAATAGACTGGGATGTCTAGCACGTTAATAAATTGGGCCACTATATACTAAATAAGTAAAGCAATAACTGGATGTAGTTTTCAGTATACATGTTCACAAAGACATTAATATAAACTTCAAACAAGGGAGTAAGTTACCTGACATGACTATAGAGATTATACGGATGTGATTAATTAACAATATTAAAATGAAAAGATCATCCTGGGTTCTCCAGGTGAGTATCTGTGTAATCATTATGGTCCTTGCAATAGTGTCAGAAGTTTCCGAATCAGAATTGTAGCAGTGAAAGCAGAGGTCAAAACGACATAAGCACTAGCCCACTATCATGACCCCAGGCTCGCCTTTCAGCTCTGACTAGACCGGAGCATGTACACTGGTACAGATAGCGCTCGTGACATACAGAATCCAGGTCAGATAAACCCCTCAGGAACAGAAATGTGAGTAGTGATACCAGGAAGGTAGGGGAAGGTAAGGGGAAGAGGGGACGAAGGGGAACTGATCGCAAGGATCGACGCATAGCTGCCCCCAAAACCCCAAGGGAGATGAACAACTGAAATGTGGGTGAAGTGAGACAGCAGTCAGTATAAAATATGAAAATAATAATAATTTATAATTTATCAAGGGGTCACGAGAGTGGGAGATGGGGAGGGAGTCAAAAAGAGGAGCTGATAGCAAAGGCTCACATAGAAAGTGAACGTTTAGAAAATGATGATGGCAACATATGTACAAATATGCTTGATACAATTGATGTATGGATTGTTATGAGCTGTAAGAGCACCCAATAAAATGATCCTAAAATAAAAATTTTAAAAAATGGAAGAAGAGCCAGGAGCCCAGGAATGCAGCCAGCCTAAAGAAACTGGAAATGCTAAGGGACATATTCTGCTGTGGAACCTCCAGAAGAAGCACAGTGCTGCCAACACCTTGATTGTAGCCCAAAGAACTCTACTTCAGTCTTCCAACCTCCAGACTGCATGGTAATAAATGCATGCTATCATAGGTCATCAAAATGAGGTCGTTTGTTACAGTAGCAAGTAGATACACTGTGCTAACAATTATGCTTTCATTACTAACTCTACTTTCAATAAGAATGAATCATTTCATTTAAAAATTAGGTATGTGGGCAAAGGAACACAAAGAAATATGTAAAGTTTCCTCCACTGTCCTTTTAATGGCACTTGTAAATCTAATCAGTTATGTAATGCAGATTAACTGTGCTTGTGGAAGACATGATTTGTGCTAAGAGAAGGATTTATTAATCTAAGACTTTTAAGCCAAAATTAATTACCTTGGATGTGCCATCTCTCCATCTGAAAGCTGTCTATCTTAGGGCTCAAAATGTTGGTTATTAGCAAAGAATACTCATATGTTTTATTTAAAAATGACTACTTGTATTATTCTTTGTCAGATCCTAATCAGCAAGGGAATTTATAATTTAAAATAACTCTAAACTTGGAGAGAAAAAAGCCAACCATCCTATGTTTCATATTAATATGTAAATTTCCTTTATGACTCTTTTAAATGAACCTGTTTCTCCATTATGCAAGAATGATAAGTCTCCTATTTCACTAATAACTTTTCAATATTATTAACTATGTTTTCCTTTTAGGTCTAAAATAAGTACCTGGTTGCTGGTTGAGAAAAAATCTCTTGAGAGGAATGGCTGCTAAGTGGTGTTTCTTTCCATGCACACAAAATATATCATTAATTCGGTTTTATCCCAGAGAGGATAGGTGTTTACATGCCTTATGGTGATTTTATTGTATCTTATTAAGGAATAATGGCAAACTAAAGCAACTGCATTAACACAGACTTGTAATAAAAAGTAACGTTTTTGCTATTGTAATTAGTTACACTCACTTTATGAGAGAATAGAGCCAGATCTGTTGGGTTATGCTCAAGCCTTCCCTAGTTTTAACCACAAGTGTGCTAAGTTGCTGTGCATGACAATCCGGAGAATAAGGTCAAGCACTAGACGAACGGGGTTGGCTGTACTTCAAGAGGCTTCCAACTAGCTCTGCGCCAGAAGGAAGACAGAGAGAGAGAAAAAAACCTCCCGACATAAAGTTTCTATTGAACGAATTACCCACTTCTGTAATTATAGGAGTGTGTTAAATTGGCCATTTGCCCTTCTGTAGGATTAAATATAGGCACACTCCATAGTATTAGAGCAGTTAGCTATCTGTGGATGTGGATTTGCTTATGTAAAAAAAGTAGATGCTCTCACCAATTTGCATCTCACTCCAGACATAGCTATATATACTTACCTTACTTTTAGAAATACAGTGGGCATGTCAATCAGTTACAATAAGTCAATAAGTAGCATCTGCTACTATTCATAACCTG
>NW_022111324.1:37531449-37533132 GCF_000313985.2 Echinops telfairi | reverse complement strand
TCTTCAAAAGACCAAAAGAAAAGGGGAAAATAGAAGACATGAAAACCCCAAGATTCAAAAACAGATACCATTCATTATCATGATCAGATAGATAACAGTAAAGAAGGGCATCCCTGTATGGATTCATAGAAATGCGCAGAAGGGAAAAGTCAGAGCATGTCTGCACGGTTTATATCCTGGGCTGGGTGGTTTTACAGAGAATACAGCAAATCAGAGGAGTCACCTGTTCTGTGGCAGAAAGAGGAGACTTCCTACTGTCATAAAGAGCTAGGGTTTTAGAAACCCACAGGGGCAGTCCTACCCTGTCCTCTAATGTCCCTCCCTATCAGAGGAAATCAACTCAATGGCAGTGGTTTTGGATGGCATGGCAAACCAGGGAACTTTCTAAAATATGGGCAAGTTTGTTATATAATATAACTTTGGATCCGTTGGTCGAACGAGTGGGGTCTTGAAACTAGTCTTGTTGAGCAAGCTGTTGATCTTGGTCAGTAGAGTATTACTTGAGTCAATCCACAATATGGTCTTTCAGAAGCCAAGTATATCGCCAAGATCTATCTACTCACTTGTTTTCAGTAGTTTCATATCAGGGCTAGAAAGTTTACCCTGCCCCCATGTTGTTTAATGGTGCTGATTTCAGTTGTCAAATTTTCTGTTTGAATCCCGTGTTTAAAAAGAAGAGTCCTTCAAGCATGCACTCAGATGCCCTGCCTGGAGTACACGATGATTACCTTATGGCCAGCAAATTTGGCATTGTGCCTCTCTCCAAAGATCACACGGTTTTTTTCCACATAAGACATGCTGATAATTGTCTATCAGTGAAGGTGCACCCTCTTTTCCCTGTCAGCCTTTGTACTGCAAATAGAGTTTGGGACTTCCCCAGTTATGTGATGAAAATCAAGTTTTTAATTAAAAAAATCTCAATAATATGAGGTAATTTTTGTTTTGAACACATAAACTGGGGTGATTGTCAAATCTCAATCACAATAAGTGGAGGTTTCACAAATGAACACTTGATGCGTCGAAATGTGCCCCATAGCAGTTTAGGGAACTGTCATGCCCATGTGCTCACCTATGGCCTCTGCTTGCTTTTGTACCACCAGGGCTTTACCAAGCAACATGCCCATGTGCTCACCTATGGCCTCTGCTTGCTTTTGTACCACCAGGGCTTTACCGAGCAGAATCTATCTTGAACAAAACCTATACATTAGTTCACCCTTTGTAAATAAAAAGTTTACCAGTCTATAGTCTCCATAGGTAATGCAAATTTATATATATAGAAATTTTATCATCCATCTTTCTATGCAGAACAAAGCTAAATATTAATCTTGTATAATATTTTCTCAGCCACTTATACATAATCTACCCAAAAGCTGATTTTTTTCTTCCTAAATATCATCTTCCTTGTTCAAAATTTATTGTATATGTGATTTGTCATTTCAATATGTGATTTGTCATTTCAGTATTCGATTTCAATATTCTAAGCTCACTTGGACTTCTCTTGTTGGTTTTCTTAATGAGAAAACAATCATAATCTTAGAAATATGAGAAAATAATTACTAAGAAGTCAGTGACATGTATGATAAAGAATAATATAACACTTAGCTGTACTATATCTGAAAGTGCCTCACAATATCTCTTTTGCATTCATATACCACATTTTAGGCTCAGTATAGTGGACATTAA
>NW_022111324.1:37528560-37530166 GCF_000313985.2 Echinops telfairi | reverse complement strand
AAAGAATGAGGAGCTGCAATTTAATGGGGAAAAATCCCTCAGCACAACTTTCTTGACTCCTTTCTCAGAAGGATATTTCTAATTTTCTTAAAACATCTTCCTAATAAGCCCCCATGATTGCCCCGGGTCTCTTGAGAAAAGCTATGAAGATTATTCCCCTCAAGTCCCTCAAAAACAGATGCCATGGCCTTGTAAGCTGACCTCTCTGCCTTGAATCCACCTGTCCCAGCAGATGCCCTGAGAACACTGTTTCTATTGGCGAGCAACCTAAAGAGATGAAGACCAGAGTACCGCTGGGAGGATGTATCAGCAGGAATCCACTGATCGCAGAGATGTGTTTAAACATGTGTTATTTGGGATTAATCTGTGCATGCATGAACTGGAACCCTAATAGCTTACAAGTGTACTTAGTATAATATATCTTGCTTTTATTTTTTTAGTTAGGGAAAGAACAGTTTTTCATTATTCATGAAGTTTGAAATAATTCCATGACCTCTTAATCATTCACAGACACAGACCCATAACATAGGGAAATTTAACATCTCTGAGATAATGACTATGCCTCCTATGATTGTCTATTTAGGTGACAAGTTATTTGATAATTGTTCAAAATTTTTATATGATGAATACAAGATATCATTAATTTCCAATTTTGGATGAGTAATTATGTATATATATCAAAGTGCAAAATGGCATGTAAACATTTTGTGAACCAAATGAAAATATCTTAATAATCTGTGTATGCTCAGTGAATAGTACAATGCACCAAACATCATAAGTACTTAATAAACACTTGTTTGACAAAAGACTGAATAAATGAGTGAATGAAAAGATCGTACTGCTCTGAGGTAAAAGTCCTTAATTACTCCAACCAGATTTTTGCAGACAAAATATCCAATAACAGAACGTAGCTAATTCTTTTTGGAGCTGTTGATGGAAATATGTGTCCAGTACTAGGACAGAGTCAAACACCGTCCAAGTGTAATTAAAAAATTTTTATGGATCAGTCTATGTATTTTAAATGTTCAATTTAAAAATTGAACTTCCTAGACTAATCAACAAAACCTGACATTGCTTAATGATGATGGCAACATATGTACAAACGTGCTTGACACAATGGATGGATGGATTGGGATGAGAGCTGTCTGAGTCCCCAATAAAATGATTTTGAAAAATAAATAAATAAATAGTGACTTAACTAAGAAAGAAAGAAAAACCCTTAACTTGGTAGACAAAGCTCCATCATCTGTCATCACATTATTAAACTAGAGCTCTAAAGTTACAAAATGTTTGCCATAGGGGAGAAAAGTAAAGTTATAACCAGACCAAGTTCTTTTATTTTGTTTAAAAGTAATGCTTGCTCAGTGGATTTAAACAACCTATAATTTAAAGTTTAAAATCTTAAATTTTGTTTGTTTGTTTGTTTTGTTTTTAGATGTTTTAAAATCATGAAACACAACTTGAAGTTGGTGCAAGGGCAGGAATGAAAAGCCAAAGCAATGATATTTTTATTACTCAATAACATGAAGCCTTATCACATAGGGATAGATTTATCAAAGAAAAAGAAAGATCAGCGTCACTCATCTTTCTTAACCAATTAATGGGA
>NW_022111324.1:37526130-37527565 GCF_000313985.2 Echinops telfairi | reverse complement strand
AAAACCTTGTAATTTATAACCAGGGAAGGTAAAAGATGTGACACAGTATGAAATCTTAGAAAGGAGAATTATCTCTGATTACTGAACTGCTGTCTTCCAAAAGTTTACATACAGTAATTTACTGAAAAATTTTTAATTGAGCACTAATTTCATGTGAGTCCCCTTGCTAGAAACCAAAACATTGCAGAGAACGAGACCGGGACACTTCTTGGAATAAGCTATACTTTATGATCAATTTGATCTTCAGCTTTTGCATGTGAAAACTGATGAGTGTGATATGTAAGTTACCATTCCCTTCCAAAATATTACACAATCTACGAATGAGATACAAATTCTATTAGATGAACTCATTCCTTTCGTTGTTGGTGCGGTTAATCATATGCCTGGCACATAGAAAACATAATGATGATACTGATTATCTGCACTTTTACAAGTCATTTCAAATAATATCTTTCAGGAGTCATATTGGTTTGGAAATTGAGGCACATTAGTTAAAGAGTTATCCCATAATTTACCTTTTCTTATTCTGATGAACAAAGGAGAAAGTCGATATATGAACATTTGAAAATTCAAATAAGAAAAAAACTTACATTAATTATTATTTTTCACTTGAAATACTTTTAAATAGATAGTGAAATATTATACTTTGTAAAGACAAGGATCTTAGCTCAGATTAACAACAAGCTAATTTTATCTCTATGTTTTAGAAGGTTGTGAGTTATAGAAATGTTCAAAAAACAATAAATAAAATCATTAAAATGTAAAAAGCATAATGTATTTCATAAATTAAGAAAGACCTTAATATTACTTCATCTTTGTGTCTTCATTTACTAATGTTTGGTTTGAATATAAAAAACATCATAAACCTTCAAAATGGACAAAATTCAATTAAAATAACCTAGAGATTTGGCTGAATTTAGTTGCCAAATATTAATATCATCAGTAATAAGTGATCATTTTGCTTTAGTATTCCTAAGTGCTTTTATATAAATTATTATCTTTTAGGTATATAAAAATTATTATATGTCAATGGATGGAAATTACATTAAATAATTTGCTTCCAGCCAAAACAATTAAGTGGTGAAACACAAACTTTTTGATTAAAATTACTGAATGTTTCTAACCACACAATTCTGCATCATATGCAGCATCACCTTTATGGTAGAAATATTAAGAAACTATTGCCTGGCTTGTTAAAAATGTTGCTTTTTGTTTTTCAGACCAATATAATGATTTTCATGGGGTTATTTAAACTGATCTTTTAAATCAATTTATGAGAGAAATCTTACAAATCATATAACAATCCATCATTCAATTGTATTAAACACACTTGTAGATATGTTTCCATCAACATTTTCAAAACATTTTCTTTCTACTTGAGCCCTTGGTATCAGCTCCTCTTTTTTACCTGTCCCTCCCCCACCCTCCCACCCTC
>NW_022111324.1:37522101-37524312 GCF_000313985.2 Echinops telfairi | reverse complement strand
TCTCAGGGGGTGGGGGTGGGGGGACATGGGAGAGGAGGGGTGGGGAGGGGGAGCAGGGAGTCAACAAACTCAGGGATAAGGGAACAACAAGAGATCTAAAATCGATGATGAGAGGGGCATATAATGCCTGGTGGGGTTTGATCAAGTGCAATGTATCAAGCTGACTTTTAAAACTGGTTCATTGAATTGCAATCTATGCACAAATTATAAGAGTACAGCTGAGCAATATATCACAAAATGGATGCATCTATACAGCAATTACCCTGATAAAGAAATATGGTCCTTCTCGAGCCCCTTCGGTGTCCTCTCTAATCATTATTCCTTTATATCCCCTGGAAGAAATCTATCATGAATTCTAACCCTCCATATAATTAGAGATTTATATAAATGAAGTATGCAACATGCATTAATATGTCAGGCTTCTTTTGCTCATGAGCAATACTGATTTGCTCTATAAGCCTTCAAAAAATTCACAATAGAAAAAAACTTTTTTAAAGAATGTGTATGTAAGATCCATTCAATTCTTGCTGATAGTTTTAAATCATTCGTTTTTATTGTTTGGAGTATTCCATTGTATGGGTATGCAACAATTTATTCACTTATTTTAATTTTATAAACATTTGAGTCATAAAATATATTTCAATTTAAATTTAACAGTAATGGTGAAGTTATGTGCATTCTTCCACAAATCTTGTTGATGCATGTGTGCAGGCATATTTTTTTGGACACATACATATGAATAAAATTGTCTGGCCATCAAAATAATATGATTTTAAGTAAGAAAGTTGCACATATGTGAGGGGGTTTGCTCCTTTGTTAACTTATATTCTAATATATTCCTGAATTCCCATTCTCCAATAGAGAAATTAAATAATACTAAAAGCATATATAGTGACTTCAAAACATGACAGACTACCAGAATCAGTAACCGACACTGAAGTGGAAAAATAAAAACAAATCTGACGACGAATCAGGCTTTAAAGAACTAGTGATATCACCTGGCAAGGTGGTCATTAAAGGTCAACAAAATAGGCTCCTCATTCTCAGAGAATGATTTCATATATTTCGTGGATTCTCAGGTATACTTCTTTAAATCTTATATTTCAACTAAATTTCTTATAGGTAATATCCATACTCATAAACTTCTTGGACTTTTGATTCATACCTATATTAGCTATTAAAGAAAGATTCAACTTTTCTCTCTATTCTTACTTTACCTTGATGACCTAAACGTGTTCTTAAATCAACTTCTTTGAGGTGCTTTAAAATATATATATTGTACACATTTTTGATGGTTTGACTATCAGATTAAAGATTATGGCAGATAAAACAACCATATGTTTAAATCATTATTAATGCCAACCACAATGAGTATCTGAAAAGAATCACTACTATTAACAAGACCCTCCTACAGGATATCTTTACCTCAAGATTAGGGAAGTCAAACTTCAGTGAATCCCCACATTTCATTTGTCAGCCATAAGCATAAATTAGTATTAGTGTTCTGGAAGCTAAAATGCTTAAATATTATTAGCCATTTTCTTAGCCTCTGTCCAATGTTTGGAAACCCACGTTAAAACAAATGTGTAAGTGTGTACTTAGGGAAATTAAAAAGGCTGAGGCTTTATTTATGATGAGTGTTTTATAGTCATTCCTATCTATTCATAGATGACTGACTATTTTTAGAGCTTTTGTAGCTTGCAAAAATCTCATGTACTCCAATACTTTTTATTGTATCAGTCAATATCTAGTTTCAGCATCTTTATTCTTGTTTTAGTAAAATTATTCCCTACCACTGTCTACAGATGGGCTTGGGTCTCCACTCCAACCCCTCTCTTTTGCATGGATATACCTAATTGTTGTTTTGAATCTTTTGATACCTGATCCTGTGTACAACCCATGATCACACAGGCTGCTGTGCTTCTTCTATGTGGACTTATTTGCTTCCCTGCTAGATGGCTGCTTGTTTAACTTCAAACTTTTAAGACTCCAGATTCCATATCATTTGATAACTGAGTCCCATCAGCTTTTTTCACATTTGCTTATGCACCCATTTTGTCTTTAGTGATCGTGTTGGGAAGGTGAGTGTAAAAGAATGCCAGGTTATTAGAACAAAGTGTGATTGTGTTTAGGTAGGCCTTAAGTAGAGGCCCAAGTCTGTCTGCTATCTTAATACATAACATCTAAATATATATACATTGACCTCTATTC
>NW_022111324.1:37508513-37521850 GCF_000313985.2 Echinops telfairi | reverse complement strand
ATTTAATAATAGTAACAGGATGGAAAACTGCATTGCTGCAATGGATTTTTCCCATTAATTGCCTTATAGTCAGTGACACATTACCACTTTGGACATGCTATCTGGAGAGGCCAGTCTTTGGAAAAGGATATCATAGTCGGTACGTAGAAAGGCAGCATAAAGAAGAATTTGAAGGCGATGGATTAACACAGTGCCTGCAACAATGGGCTCACACAGAACAACAATGCTTAGCCTGGCACAGGCCCGGGCAGTGTTTCATTCTGTTGGACATAGGGTTGCTATGAGTTGGAACCAATTTGAGGGCACCTAACAACTACAACATGGACACTGAGGTGGTTTGACATTGATTGATAGAAATGACGATCAAAGAGAATTCAAATAATTTAGATTTTCAAAAAGCCCGTGTCTTTTTCAGTTATGAAGATTTCCTTGAGATTTCTGATTAAAGCACTTAATCAGAAATCTAAATGACTCACAGAGGTTGCAGTTTTTTTTAGGAGCTGCCAGGTTGACTTCAACTCACAGCTACTCCAGGGAACAGGTAGCCCTCAGAGGACTTTCTTGGCTATAATATTTATGGACACAGAGCTATGAAGTAGCCAACCTTTCAGACAACACTCAGGTGCTTAACCAGTGTGTCACCAGGGATAGTTCCTGGCATGAGCACGTGGAAACAGCGTGGGAGCCCATTTCAAGCAGAGCAAACTCTGAGAGCATCGGCATCAGGGCAGGAGGCAGCACCACAGGCAGGAAATCGTGAACAGCCCTGTCTGGGTGGAGCGGTGGCTGACACTAACTGCTGCTCAAGACCCTTGAGCTACATTTAGAGATTAAAATATGCATCTTTATGCCGGGAATGGAGGATGCAAGCAAGATAGATGCTAAAAATGCAGTTTTAAAATATTATCACCCAAGAAATTTAATAGCGGATGAAAATAGAATGTGTCCTCCAATAAAGGGACCAACATAAAAGTTAGGGCAGAAGTTCAGGGAGAAAACAGTGTTTGAGCTGAGGCCATAACTGGGGGTGTTGAATAGGGTTCAGAAAAGATTCGTAAATAAGTAGCAATACCAGGAAGGGAAGAGGAAGGTGGGGAAGAAAGGGAGAGCCAATCACAATGATCTAAATAGAACCTCCTCCCTGGGGGACAGACAACAGAAAAGTGGGTGAAGGGAGACATTGATCAGTGTAAGACATGAAAAAATAATAATATTTAAAAATTATCAAGGGTTCATGGGGGAGAGAGGGAGAGACAAAATGAGGAGCCGATAACAAGGGCTCAAGCAGAAAGAAAATATTTTAAAAATGATGATGGCAGCAAATGTACAAATGTGCTTGACACAATGGTTGGATGGATGGATTGTGATAAGAGTTGTACGAGCCCCTAATAAAATGATTTGTAATTGATTAATAAGCCAAAAACCAAATCCATTGGTACCAACTTAATTCTGATTCATGAGAATCCCATGGGTGCAGAGTAGAACTGTGTCCCCTAAGGTTTCCAATGGTTGTGGCCTTTTGAAGGCAGATAACCCAGGCCACCCTTCTATTTTATCTCTGGATGGCTTGAACTGTCAATATTTTCATTTGTATCCCAGTGTTTAACCATTTCTATCATGTAGGGACTGCAAAATAGATGAGACTAGTTGGTCAACTGAACAGGGAGAGGAGAAAGGGACATAGAATTCCAAAATCACCGTAAATGTCTGCCTTTGAGGAAAGACCTATTCAGTTAAGACATTGAGAAGCATTGAGCAGCCATTTCAAATGGCATCATTATTAGCATTATGTGGTGTAGTGAAATTTCTCAATATGACTCTTCTACTCATGACTCTGTAACTCAAACACTTAGGTGGGATGATACAAATAAAGCACGTGTAACATTAATTGAAGAGATTGGTCGGTTTTCATTACCATTCACCTAGCTATAAGGGTGAGTCATCCTTGAAGCTGCAGCAGAGAGAGAAATCTCAGAACCATCAGAAGAGCATGTTCTAGATCTATGCCTGGAGTGGCAGAGGCTGAGACCAGAGGTACCAGAGACTGTGGCATGGAGACTATGAGACAGAGCAAGAGGAGCAACACTGAGACTATGGGATTTTGAGACAGAGGCCAAAGGACCACTTGGTTGAGAGGCTGACGACCAGAGAGAAACTTGGTGGCTGGCTGAGAAGTGGGGTTGTTGTGGGCCAGTGATGGCATCCTTATTGTTTCTTGCATTTAGAGTGCTATGTGTTGGTGTCAGAGTAGGTAAACAAGGATGTAGGGAGAGGGAAGGCAGAGGAGGTCAGATATGGCCACCTCCCACACCATTTAGTGCAGCATACATGTAGTCGGCATTGTTGTTAATTGCCAAAGAATCCATTTTGGCTCATGGTCATACATGTGGAGAATGTCTCCTCATGAAAGTCTATTACAAAAGAAAAGTTAGACCTTGGCATACACAGATAATATAACAGAAGACAAGTAAGTGAGGAAACAAAGAGTATATGGACTTGCCCTACCAAATAAGCTCTGACCTGATATATGTAGTGTGGATATACATAGTCATATTGACAGCCAAAAATGTGGGATAATTTAGATACTGTACAGAAAAGCTGACAATCAGTCAAGGAAAGGGAGCGTTTCAGAATGGCAGGGCTGATCATCAATGCCACCAAACAAACGGGTGTTCTTGAGATGTGAGACTGTGCATTACATAAGACAATGAGGAGGTCTCTGTGGAGTTCAGCAGAGGTGGGTCAGACTCACCCATTACCATTAATTTAGATTCAGTGACTTTATATAGAGTTGTCAAGGATTTATAGAAGCAGATAGCTTCATCTTCTTCCCTCAGGTTTCCTGGTGGATTTGAACCACTGACCTTGAGGTTATTAGCCCAAGAGCCAGCCTAAACCAGTCACTAAAGCTAGACTCAAAAGAAACAAAAATAAATAAATAAACAACCAAACGCCCTGCTATCAAGATGCCAATCATAGTGACGCTGTAGGACAGGGTTGAATTGCCCCTATGGGTTTCTGAGGTTGTTGCTCTTTAGATAGTAGAAAGCCCCGTCTTTCTCCCAAAGCGGTTAGTAGTTTCGAACTGGTGACTGATTAGCAGCCCAGCACATAACCACTACACACCAGGGCTCCTAGGACCAACATAGCATACTGATAATAGATACGGATATTCAATTCAGGAAAGCTCTGACTCCAGGCCCCTAGGGAAAGGGAGTCTTTCAGAGCCGGGAGAGACTTGATTAGCTTTTCTATACCCTGCTGCCCATTGGATGGCCAAAGACTAAGAGTATGATTTCAGCAAAGAGTCCCATATAATTCAAATTAAATTGAGAAATCAGTTTTTTTGTATTTCTAATTACATGATGTCAATAAACAGGGTAACTGAATTTACACTCTGAAAGACGAATCCTTTGGTTCTTTGCCTTGCTTAAACTTTGTTACACATGCAGGTTAACTGGATAATTAGAGTCATTTCCCAGAAGATTTAGGTAATAAAAATAATTAACCTGAATTATCTAGATGACAAAGAAAAAAGGTGGGGAAGGGGACAGGGAATGGTATTTTCTCCTACCCTAGATATAAAAATTCCTTAATTTTTATGTGAGCATTTGATGCATAGACCCTGCTCCACTGACATAAAAATATAATTGTTCACATAATGATTATGCATTTAGCTAATGCCCATTTTTCATCCATTATATTCATTAAGCCCTCATATATCTTACATGTTATTTTTCATCATTACTGGAAATGTACTCTCCTTGAAAAAAAATCTTTATATACATTTTTATGTACTGTACCTAGCCAAAAGGTCTTGGGAAAGCCTATCTGTATGATAGTTGCATTATTGAAGTAGATAAATAAATTATTTATTTTCATAATATATATTTCAGAAAAGAAATATGTATATTCAGGAAATATAAATATCAATAAAATATAATAAATAAGTAATAAAAACAAACATAGTAAAACCTACACACATACATACATACATATTTCAGGGAAAAAATCCATCACCTGAGGCAGAACGTAAAGGGAGAATGTTCCAACAAAATCTCACTTGCACAATAAATCTGTCCTGTCAAAGCCTTGACAGGCATGTTTATGTTGACCTCTTTCTATTTGGAGAAAGAGGAAAGAAACCGTGATGACGGAACGTTATTGCAAAATAAAAATAAACAAAGTGAGACACAAAATTGTGACTTCCCCCACCAGCCAGGACTCTATGTATGTTATATTCCATTATGCTGACACAGGCAAACTCCAGTGAATTTTCCTTCACATTTTCTAAAGAATGGGGAAAATAAGAAATGTTTCTTCCTTCACAAATTTTAGAGGAGCTGGGAATGCTAACAGTTTGAATATTTCAATGCTTGATTCTGACTCTTTTTCATATGCAAAATGTTTTATCTTGATGAATAAACACACATCTCTTCCAGGAAACAAGGTGAAGCCACAAGGAACAGCTACTAATGTCCCAGTTCATACCTGCACAGACCTTTTCCTGCACAAAACATGTTTAAGCAGGTCTCTAAAATTAGTGGGTGACTGCAGACTGTTCTTCCAGTAATAAACGTATATAAGTCTTATTAGGTGCCTACCAAAAATAAAAAGACCAATCAAAAGAGCGACTTCCAATGGCATCTTCAGGGCCAGTTAAACTCAGGGTGGAGGAGTCAGCTCAGACAGTCACGGTGGCTGGGAAATTTCAAAAGGGACATGTTGTTTCTCAAAGAGCTCAAGGCAATCGTGGTGGCTTCCTAGGAAGAAGATTTAAGAAAACTAAGAGCTGAATCACTAAGAAAAAGACTAGGAAACAGTGCTGAAAAAAATGTGTTTGAATTATGACAATATACCTGTTCATTCTTTGAGGGTAGCAAGAATTGTTCTATCATAATTCTGTTGGAAAACTTTACCCCATCCACCCTACAGGCTGAATCTTGTCCGTCTAGACTTCTGTTTGTTCTCCAAATTCAAAGAAATGAGATTTGAGTCCCTTATGGGTGCCCAAATAGCCATTTTGTTATAGTATTAATCAGAGTATGGAATTCTTCAGGTAATAGCTAGTAAAAACACCATCTTTAGAAGTGTATAAACCCAAATATGTTGAAAAATAATGACTTCACATTTTTATATTTTCGTTTAATAAATATTTCTATACTTTTATAACAATATTTGTTTCTTTATGTCCTCTGACTACGCATACTTTATACATTTGCATCATATGCCCACTCGCAAATATATAGTTTTCGTGTTGAAGATCTTTTGTGGACTAACAACCTAATTAATATTATGTTACAGCTTCTGTACAGAAATAAGGTGAAGTCTTAGCTCTTTCTTAGTCTCCGGAGGAAATTCAAGGAACTCTGGTGTGCGGAGGTTTACGTGTTGGGGTGCTAGCTTCATGGTAAGTAGTCAAACCAGAGAAAGATGAGTTATTTGCTCATAAAGATTTAGAGTTTCATAAACCATGTGTAGGGTGAATATAAATTGCAATCAATTTGATGGCAGTGAGTAAGATGATTTTTAAAATAGGTGTAAGAGAATTGGTTCTCGGAAAGCATTTTTATCAAAATATAAGACGCGGTCACAGGAGTTCTGCGTGGTTAAGCACTGACCTCCTAGTTGATCAGTTGGTGACTCTTTACTCGTAAAGCACCTGGGACGACATGCAGCACAATCTGAAGGCCTGGGATCAACTCACTCAGACCTGAACTGATAGCAACGAGCCGTAAGCCCAGTAGCAGTCCTACAAAGTGCAAATTTGTGGAAAGAGAGAAAGCAAAGAAGAAAGATGAAAGGGGGTCTGACAAGAATGAGAGTTATTTTGTACAAATGACATTTCCCAATGTTCTTATTGCTATTATTTGGGGGGGTGCATAGAAAGGCGATCACACAAAATATGAACTAAAATTGATAATAAAAGGCTTCAAGCTTAAAGTGCAAGGACTGCTGTTAGGTGGTCTGGCATATTTGATATGGTAGTGGAGTATGTGGCTGCCTCTAAGGAAACGAAGCTACTCTACCTCAAAGGCAGGCAAATAACTATTAATGAGGTGGCTATTGAATGATCATTTTGCAAAAAGTGCTGTGCTGGGTACAACAGCAGTCTAGAGGCCTGGAATCTGCAATAAAATGCAAATCATATGTATTTTTTAGATACATAGATAAAAGCATTTGGGAGATAAAATTATTTCTCTGAGCTGGATGAGGAGATCATGAAATGCTCTGGGCAGGAGGTAATATGTTCAACTCCATTTGAAAGATAGGCAGGGCTTAAAGAAGCATCAGTAGGGATAAAGGAGCATCCTGGGCAGAAGAACTCTGCAAAAATGGGGATTATGAGAATATCCACTTTGCAACAATTGAGAGGATCAAATAAGATGTTCTACCTGAAACTACTTTCTGGAATCTAATTTTATTATGATGATTAATATTCAGCTGAAATGGTTGAGTGGATCCTCTAACTTCACAGATTTGATCATTCTAATAATTGTTCAGTTTGTTCTCAGTATACTTGCTGGAGAAACTTATCTTTCAAAACCCTGCTCTGTTGAAATAACTATTTGAAGCAAACCAAACACCTTGCTTTGAGATGTGAACAACTTCTAGGACCTAAAGATATAAATAATTAAGATGAAACCATACTCAAATTAATTCATAAATTAAATTAAACCCAAATAGGTATTATAAGCAATTTTTATAAATTGAAAAATACATTCTAGATTCAATGTAAAAAGTATATATGAGAAAAAAATTACTAAGAAGTTTTGGAAAGCAAGGTTTAGCAAGAGAAGTATAGTTCTCTTAGATTTTAATATCGACTGCTGTTGAGTTGATTCTGACTCATAACAACCCTGTAGGACAGAGCAGAGGTGCTCCTTAGGGTTTCTGAGACTGTAACTCTTCATGGGAACAGATAGCCCCATATCTCTAGTGGAGCAGCTGGAGATTTGAACATAAACTTCTGAGTAAAAGAAACAAAACTCAGAACTCACTGTGACACGGTTGGTTCTGATTCAGAGATTACACATGTTTACTGTAAGCTCTCTCCATTGGAGAGACTGGTGGTTTCAACGTGTTGGTCTTGTAGTGAGTAGCTCAACAGGTAGGTAACCCACTATACCAGCAGGGCTTCTTACCTTGTGGTTAGCAACCAATTATTAACCCACAAGATCATCGAGTTATAACTTACATTAAACTACCAAGACTGGATAAAAATAGGAAAATAGATCTACAGAAGAAAATACAAAGAACAAAATTAGAACAGCTAATCTATTTTTGGTAAATATAACAATTCAAATAACTTGGGAAAGAAGATGAATTTATGAGGGGGGAAAATGTAGTATCAAGAGTTCCCACAAGTTGCACCAACTTCAGAACCAACCACATCTGCTGTTCGCAGTTGATCTACAGAAAAGAACACATTAAAAGCTTACCCGAAACAGCTAACTCCTGGCTAGAGAGCACGGTGTACTGCCAGCTGCTTTGGGAGCACAGGTCACTATCGGACAACTTGGAACATATTGGACCATAATATGGACATATGTACTATAGGCATAAATCCTGTAATAATCTCCAGGCTCAAAAGAACAAAGCAAGTACTAAGTGCATATACAAACAGAGCTCTAAATGCACATATGCACATGCGTGTAAAGAGCACTGGTGAAAGCACTTGTCTGATAACTGAAAGATCAGAAGTTCAAACTTACCAGATACTTCAAGGGACAAAGTTGTGGGAATCTGCTTTTGTAAGGATTTACAGGGGACCTATAGATGTGAAAGCAAAATTCAGAGGTATAAGCAGTGCTGGGGGGGAAAAGCTTTAGCAAATGAGACTTCAGCTACATTTATATAAGGATCATGTTTCCATCCTTTAGATCAATCCAGTTACTCACGGGAACTATGATCATGGGAAATAATCAATATTATTTTATTGTGCTTTTATGTTTCCTAGAGTTTCCCTCTCCTTTATGTTTCTCAACTGAATATTCTCTTCAGAGTAGGGACCTTGCTTTCTTTACTTTGGACCCCCACCTTCTGGGGAGAACCTGATGCATGCTGGACAGTAGTGTGTACTTACTTAATGAGTATTTGAATTTAATGTGATACTGTTTAAGACCTTTGGCTATTCTTTTTTGCATTTTCCCTAAAACTTAATTAATTTTTAATTTATTTTTAAATGTTAAAACAGTCTTATTTTTGTATATAGTATGGCTTCTAAGGAAGTTCCTTGATAATCGCTTACAGAATTGATTGCCACAAAGAAACCAAATCTTCAGAATTACCTAGGCAAATGTTCAAAACTATTAAACCCAATTGTCAGGAATAATTGTCGATCAATACAAATATTAAAGTCAAGTTTTGTTTTTCTTATTTCAACAATCATCTAGATCGAATAGGACTTGCATCAGTGGTAGTAATTCTATAATACTATAATACATCACACACACACACACACACACACACACGAATTTCAAAATGTTCATGGGGAGAAATGGAGTTAAGAGACAATGGTATTTTTCCATGAACTTTTTGAAGTTTCTATGTATCTGTTTGTACATCATCTGAGTTTTGCAGTGGTTAACCAAGACTGAGCCATTTCAAAATTATTCATACAAAAATGAAATTGTCAATTTAATATTTTGAATGAAAAAGTAATAAACTCCATCTTTGCTATAAACAGAAGTCTTTATGAGTCAGGAGTTCATAAATTAGTTTTCCCATATTCTGTTCACATTAATGTAGCCTGAAAATAAGAATTTTTTAAATGGTGGTCTTTAGTTAATACATTTTAAAGACACAATTTTTCCTCTGATGAATGAGCACAGAAAACTAGTACTATTTAATAATTGCCCCCAAAAGTTATGGCCTCACAGTGCAATGTCAGCAGCCCCTGCTTTAATGTTGCTGGGATTCCAGAAATATTTCTGCCTTCCCTTGACTTATTCACTACTGAGATTGTTAAGGTTTATTGTGCCAACCTGGCCAATAAACACTTGTGAAATTAATTGAAGGGCGGGGAGAAAAATGGCTCGGTGAACCTCGCCTAGTTAGTTCTCAGGTTTCTTGCTCTCCGATGGTTCGACCAGGATGAAGCTGCCTTAGCCAGTTCCCTGCTTCAGCTTGCAAAGCTCACTTCCTGCAAAACATTCCTGAGGAGAAGCCACATGGACCTACCCCAATGCAGCCCTGTGTGCTGGAGCAGCTGCGTGGAGACCCCTGCCAGTGCTGAGATGCTTACACAGCCACTGGATTCAAAGACTTTCTACCCACTGGCCTGTGATCCTCCTGCATTCAGCATTATTCTGTGTTTTGTGAGTTTAAGGAGGACTTTGTAGATCAGCGTAGGGCATCTGAGCTAAGTCGGACTTATGGCCTTGACTGGACGGGGTTGGGATGCTTTCTGAATGTACACTTACCCTTTATATAAAACTCTCTCTTATACATATGTGAGTTTCTGTGGATTTGTTTCTCTAATCTACCCAGACTAACACAGTTACCATATAAAAAAAAAACCTTATGCTCATTCTTATTCCTCCAGATCCCTGGGGAAATAGTGGAAATCTCTTACTTCAATGAGCCACTGCAATGGAACCTGCAGGGCCCCCACAGAAACAGATCTATTTAAAATTCATTTTATTGGGTAACTGTTATGGGCTGTATAGTGTGAAAAAATGTCCATCAACTATCCCATGATTGTCAGCAAGAGGAAAGTATTCTGAACCTCCAAGTAAACTCCATTTTGTGATCCAATGTGATTATTCAATGCGTTGTAAAATTTAAATCGTATATTGTTGAGGAGGCATGATTAAAGGCAGTTATGTTAAAAGGATTAGGCTGTATCTTGAGTCAATCTCTTTGGAGAATAAAAAGAGATTAAGCAATCCAACAGAGAAGGAGAAACCTGACTATGACCAAGAAAAAAGAAAGACACAGCGAAATACATCCTTTGGACCATGGGTCCCTGCACTGGGCACCTCCTAGGCCCAGATGAACACTGATGCAAAGAAGCGTGTAGCTCTCCAAGGATCCCCAGATCCCCAGATGTTAAAAGGAGAGAAGAGCTTTCCTCAAGAGCCAACAGAAATAGAAAGTTTTCCCCTACAACTAGTGCTGTGAACTGAGAGACAACAGATTTTTGTCATAAAGTCACCTTCCTGTAGTATTTCTGTGATAGCAGCACTTGGTAATTAAGGCAGTGATTGATAAGAATTGGATTATGACCATTGCTACCTATTCTGAATCACTTACCATATGCTAGAAATTCCATTAATTTTTAAATATATTATACCCACTTAATCCTCAAAACAACTCTATAAGATAGGTACTGTTATCATTTTCCCCTCCACTTCATGGCTGTGGAAATAGAGGCACATGGCATTTAGGACAGTGCTAATGATGGGCCAGGCGTGGAATCTGCTTTTATGACCCAGAGCTGCTCTGCTCCCTCCTATGGCACAGGCATTCCACCAATCTTCCAGGCAAGGCAAAGCTCAACTGTTATTTTCTTTCATCCTTCTTTAAATGTAAATACATTTATCTATGGGAATTCTATTTTTAGAAGGCTAAGTGGTTGAGGATTATCTCTCCTGTCAAAGTGATATTTCCCATGTGGCTTCTATTGAATAAACTTATTAACAGTACATGTTCCTGAAGTTAACGTGGGCTTTCACAAAAATTGCTGATATCTCTGAAAGAGCACTGGTAATTGGTTTACATCACAGCAGGTACAACTGGATATCAAGGTATCTCATTACAAGCCAAGAGATAAGACTTTGTCTTGGTTTGCAGCTTCATCTCTTCAGGTGAGTTTACTTATTCCCATTAGTAATTATAAGATTACCATATCAAGCCCAAGTCCAGGTCAAAGCAGGGTCATTTATATATGTGATTTCCTTTCAGGATTTAAAACTCGGCTCCTGTTTTGCTCAGCACATTGTGTCTTCCTCATTGTTCACGCAGAAAATAGTTTCACAGATCTTTAAAAAGAGAGAGGGACAAGAATATAAAAAGAACAACTTCTGACATCCACAAAGACTAAAGAGTTAAAAACTTCTTACTATATAAATAAAATAAACAACAAACATGTACCTGGAAGGGGAAGGTGGGGGCGATGGCCATGTTCATTGGAAATGAAGCGAGTATACACTGTTTTGCACTCCGTGCCCTTTTCATGCTTGATTTGGTGTCCTGGGTGGCTTACGTGATTTGCACTTATTATTCTGCAGACTGGTGGTTTGAACCTACTCCATGTCCCCCCGAGGAAAGACCTGGCGTTCTGTACCTGTAAGAATTACCGTCAAGAAAATTCTATGGCATAATTTACTCTGTGGCATATGGGGTTGTCATGAGTGAAATTGATCTATTTGCACTTTGAATGCATTTGTTTTTGGTTTTCTTACTCATAGATCTGTCACAAGGGATATTTTGTGGTGGGCTGTTGAGTCTACATATAAGGACCCTATGTGGCAGCGCACTAACTGCCCCACAGAGTTTTGGGTCTAAATCTTTGCAGAAGTCATCCAGGTTCTTCCCCTGTAGAGCCCGTGTGTGATTCCAACCACCAACTTTTCAATTAGCAGCCTCGTGCTTAACCATCGCGCCCTCAGGGCTCCTTCTCGGGGTACAGGAGGAAATAAAAAGTTCCCTAGCCTTCTAAAACTTCTATGAGTGCATACAAATCATATGTATGCAAACAAATATATAAGAAAAGAATACAAGGGTTCATTGGCGGGTGGGGGGCTGGAGAAGAGCTGATACCAAGGGCTCAAATAGAAAAACAAAATGTTTTGAAAAGGATCATGGCAACACATGCACAAACGTGCTTCATACAATTGATGCATGGATTGTTATAAGAACTGCAAAGCCCAAAATGAAACGATTTATTAAATTTTTAAAAGAAAAGAATAAACAAATATGTAAGCATGACACTTTAAGAAAGAATGAAGCACTGTGAAAGGAATCGCTTGATGTGACAGAAATCGACAGTCACTGATGGGACAGGAAGGAAGGGAAGGTGAAGAAGAGCAGTGATCTGGCTAGGTCTCCCTCAGAAGACGCCTTGCCCATGGAACAATGGAAAAGGATCCAGGCCTGCATTCCAGCTACTACCTCATATATTCTGTGTTACTCAAGAAATGGGCACTGTAGAGAAGAGGATATATGTCAAGTGAGAAATACTAAATCTCTACAAAGTCAAATGATCTACCCAGAGGCATCCAACCAAACATGAGACATGATCTGTGACTCAGGGCAGCATGAGTCATGAGGCAATTCTCAATCATAAGCACACCTGCCCACCTAAAATTAATGTTTCCTTTCCACCTCTCTATGGTTTTTCCCAGAAGATTAAGAATCTGGATGACTCAAATATTGTTTATCTTACACCTTGAGTAAATATCACCAAAGGGTGAGTCACATTACAGATAAATTGTGATGACTTACTTAACACAATCGTGAATACAAAGGCCAGGTAATTTGGAGAAGGTGACAACATAAACAGACCTTACATCCTAAACTTCCTCACACAAACATCAACAGAGGAAACCAGAAGTCTGTACTCGGCCGATGAGAACTATGAACTAAAGGGGAAAGACTGTAGCAAGGAGCTTGTATGTAGTCTAAGAATAAGTGTAAATCTTAATTTCTGTACCTTTAGATATAAATAACTCCATTTGAGAATAAGGTTTTTTTTGTGTGTGTTAATGAGCCCCTATTAGTGGAGGGTCTTAAGCCGATCACATTTCAGATATAAAATCAGCGTCCTGGACCAGAGAAACAAGCAGAGATGGAGAAGACGAATGCCGGCCGCAGGAAAAGCACCAGAAACTGAGGACGAGGGCCTGGAAAGATAGGGCCCTTCATTCCCTCCGAGCCACTGGAGGGAAAAAAACGGGGTCTGTGCAGTGCCTTGAATTTGGATTTCAAGCCCCATAAAATAAAAAGTAAAATTTTGTTTCTTAAAGATACCCACTTGTGGCATTTCTGCTATAAGAAAGCTAAGCAACTAAGAATTATAAGATGAATCAAGGACAGATGAGTCTCATATGATAGAAAAAGCGCTTTTCCACCATCCCCGTGCCTGGGGTGCCTAATGGGCAGTTGGAGCTAACCCAGAACAGCAGCTAGCAGGCAGTTATGAAGCGCACCGAGAGGGCCCCAATGTCAGGCTCAGAAACAAATAGGGAGGATCTTGCTAGGATATTGAGATAGTTTATTGTGCCAGCCTGGCCGATAAACACAAATGAGATTAACTGAAGGGCAGAGAGATAAATGGCTTGGTGAGTCTCGCCTTTCTTGTCTCTTGCTCTTTGATCATCGGACCAGTGTGC
>NW_022111324.1:37505075-37506718 GCF_000313985.2 Echinops telfairi | reverse complement strand
GGGATGCTTGATGAGTGTATGCTTTCTGAACAGTCTAGGGGCCAATGAAGGATGGAACCTTTTTTCGAGCCTGTAACCAAAGAGATCACAGGAAGGGAGAGAACATGGCAAGCATGGGGTATCGAATGTTATTGTTAGGTCCTGTCTGGTCAGTTCCTACTCACAGTGATCATATGCACACAGAAGGAAACATTGCCTATTCCTGCCCCAGCTTCACAATCATTTAAATGTGAGTCCATTGTTGCAGCCCCGGTGGCAATCCATTCTGTTGAGAATCTGCCTCTTTTTCACTACCAGCGATGTTACAAAGTACTAGTACCTTCTCCAGGGATTCAGCTCTCCTAATAACACGTCCAAATGATGTGATATGAAGTCTGACAACCTTTGTATTGAAAAATCATCTGGTTGTACATCACCTAAGATAGACTTGCCCAGGGAATACTCAATATTCGTCTATAAAACCTCAAGTCTTCAGTGTCTCTTATTCATGGCCTAGCTTCCACATGCTTATGAAGGGATTGAAAATGCTAAGGCTCGGGTCACGCACTTTAATCTTCCAGGTGATATCTTTGCTTTTTAAAACTTTGCAACTCGTCTGCATCAGATTTACCCAATACAACATGTCATTGGATTTCCTGGCTACTGTTCTCGTGGGTGTTGATTGTCAATCCATGTAGAATGAAAACCTCGGCGACTTCAATAGCTTCTCCTTTGACCATTATGACACGCATTGGTCTAGTAGCAAGAGTTCTCTTTTCTTCCGGTTACATAATAATCCATACGGAAGGCTGTAGTCTTTGATCCTCATAACTAATGTTTCATATCCTCTTCACTTTCAACAAGCAAGGCTGTTCCATCTACATATTGTAAGTTGTTAATGTCTCTTCTTCCAATCCTGATGTTGCGTTACTCATATAGTCCAGCTGCTGGAGTAATGTTCTTTGTAAATATGTATCTATTTGGCTATGAAATAAGTGTGGTGAAAGGGAGCAGCGCTGATGCCCATCTTTCCCAATTCAAAGCCATGCAATATCCTCTTGTTCTGTTTGAACAAGTGCTTCATAGTCTATCTATGAATTCCACACAAGCACGTTTAACATGAGCACGTTTAAGTGCCATGGAATTCCATTCTTCTCATTATTATCCTAAATGCGTCATGATACACACAGTCAAATGCCTTGATATTGTCAATAAAACACAAGCGAGCATCTTTACATCTTTTCTTCATTAAAGGCAAGGCATTGGCTTGAATTGCTGACAAATCTCTGTTGATAAACTACTGCAATATGTTTTGAATTCTCTTCAAAATTTTACGCATACAATATTAATGGTATTGTTTGATAAGCTTTGCATTTTGGAGTTAACCTTTCTTGGGATGCACAAGTATGTTTGCAGCCTTCCAAATGTCATGGCATACCTATTCTGTGATCAAGGGCAAATTTTAAAACCTCTCCTGACATCCATTTAACCTTTTCTTTCTTCCAGTATTTTTAATGGCATTTCGGTTTGTTCGTGTATAATGCCTTTAATGGCATCCTAAAACTTGTCTGGTCCTCAATCTTTATTGCTCCCTGTGTCCACCTCATACACATGTGAAAGATTGACATTGAATAAAAAAGCCTTATGAAGAATCAATCCATTTA
>NW_022111324.1:37449841-37504190 GCF_000313985.2 Echinops telfairi | reverse complement strand
AAAAAAATCATTCAAGAATAAAAGCAAATTAAGGCTTTATAAATAAACAAAGGCTAAGAGAGCTCAGAACTACTAAGTCTTCCCTACAGATGGGTCACAGGAAGTCTGTCAAATGGAAAAGAAAGGGTGTAGGAGAGGAGATATAGATAGATAGATGATAGATAGATAGATAGATAGATAGATAGATAGATAGATAGATAGATAGATAGATAGATATAGATATAGATATAGATATAGATATAGATATAGATATATGTTCGTGAAAGAAAAAGGGCCAGGTTTAAACCAGTTTTGTTTGGTAACTCTACGTCTTATGTCTTTCACACTTTACAATAAAAAATGCCTATGTTGTATCAATTTATGTTACAGGCGCCCCATGAATAGAAATCTAATTAGTGATAACAAAAATAACTAGTGGCAGACAGGGGTGTGGGGATGATATAGATATAGAGTCATTCCAAACCAAACCAAATCCACTACCACAGGGACAATTCCAGCCATGGAAAACTTGCAGGACAGAGGAGAACTACCTGCTCCAGAGGGTTTCCCAGGCTGCCTCAGCTTTCTCCCACAGAGCAGTCAGTGGGCCTGACATGTTGACCTTTCCACTAGCCATTCAACACTTCATCTAGCACTCCACCAGGGCTCCTTCGTAATTATTGAGGTTAAATTGATATCAGTCGGTCATTTGACAAAACCCAACAATCTTTCATGATAAAATTACCCAATAAACTAGAAATAAAAAGGAAACTACTCAATCTGATCAAGGCATTTGTGGAATAACTAGAGCAAATATATCCAAAGGAGAAAGACTGGAAACTTCCCCCCTAAAATTAGGGACAAGAAGGGATTTCCCATCATACCATTACCATTTAATATTGTTCTGAAAGTCCTAAGAAAGAAGAGAGGGATTCACATCAGGATCGGGAAAAGTGAAATATTCCCTTGCAGATAATATGAGCCCTATATATAAAAAACACCAAATAAGCCATAAGAAAACTACTAGGGCTAATAAATCCACAGTCACACATAATTCAATTGAGAGTCTATACTATCAGTAATGAATATTCTGTAAAGGAAATTAAGGAAACAATACCACTTTCAGTAGTATCTCAAAGAATAAAATACTAAGGAAATAATTTCATCAAGGAAGTGAAAGATTTGTACATTGAAAACCATTAAATATTACTGCAAGAAATTAAAAATAAATAGGAGAAAATTATGTGTTCATTGATCGAAAGACTTACTGTGTTCATTCTGTCAATATTATCTGAAGCAATGTATAGATTCACTGCACTCGTTATCAAAATTGCAAGTCTCCTGTGCAGAAATGGAAAAGTTGATCTTAACATTTATAAGGAATTCCAAGGGACCCCAAATCACCAAAATAATCTTGAAAACACACAAATGAAGTAGGAAAACACACACTATGCAGGCTCAAAATCCACTATAGACCAGGGCGCTCTTAACTTAGTGGACTCTCAGAGTACCTTTTGTCTAAGATGCTTGCAACCTCGGCAAGCGCTGTCGGAAGCACTTCAGATTCATTATGTGTATGGTTTAGAATTACTTGTTATTTCATTGCATGTTCAGAAACCTTTTTATGATCAAATTTTTCTCATGTCCCACATGCATTTACATGACCCCCTATCCAGACATGACCCATGGTTTAAGAAACGTTGCTACCTAGCTCTGCAAGCTCACTGTCCTTGTGTTGATTCTGGCCCACAGCAAGCATAGAGGGCCGAGTAGAACGGTCTCTGTAGGTTTGCGAAACTAACTTTTTACAAGAGTAGAAAGCCATATTGTTCTCTCACGGAGTGATTTTTAACTACTGACCTTGAGTTTAGCAGCCCCACCAGTAACCACTAAGCCACTAGGGCTCTATAGACCACAATAATTAAAGGAGCCAAGAATGGAATAGTATCATTCATATAGAATAATGAAATGGTACTGAGAGTCCACTAATTGTTCCCTATTTTTCAGGTTATTAGATTTTGATAAAAGTGCTAAAGTTATTCCATGAATATTCACTTTAATAAATGGTACAGGCAGAATTGAGTTTCCACAGCCAGAAAAATTAAGTGAGGCCCATGTCTAACACCATATTTGAAAATTAATTCAAAATTAGTAAGGACCTACATTTAATAATCAAAACCATAAAATACTTAAAACGTAGGGAAAATACTTTAGGACATCATTTTTAATAATAGATTTTTGGAAATGCCAAAAATGATAACTAAAGACAAAATAAGTAAAGGGAACTTTATCAAATTAAAAACTATTAGATGGTGCCCAGCAATCAGAAAAAATAGTGTTTGGGGTCTTAAAGGCTTGTTTCCAACAAGCAAGCAACCGAGATATATCAACTAAGCCCACATGGAAGAAGCACACCACCATTAGTC
Organism: Echinops telfairi; assembly: GCF_000313985.2. Taxonomy (NCBI): domain Eukaryota; kingdom Metazoa; phylum Chordata; class Mammalia; order Afrosoricida; family Tenrecidae; genus Echinops; species Echinops telfairi. Next base: position 37,501,785 of record NW_022111324.1, on the reverse strand, counting down.
ACCGCAGGATGGTAAATCACATAATCTGAAGTCAAAGGAAGGAATAGTATCAGAGCCTAAATTGTAAGAATCTGGTTTGCAGAAGGCTGTGGGTGACAGAGCGAGTCCAAGCTACATTGTGAGAACTACATAGGAAATAAGCCTTTGGTGATCTCCCTCTATCCGTAATAGAGGGATGGGAGGAGCTTTGGAGAGATGAGTATAGAACATCAAAGGGATAGGGCTGGCTTGAAGAGTTAACACCTTGTCAGCTGATCTCCTCTGATACTTGCTGGTTTTTAACATTTTCTGTATTGTTATTTTTTTGGTTTTGTTCATATCGGGGTTTATGTCAGCTGTGTTATGTCATTGGGGGTCACCCTCATGAATTTGTGTTATATGTTTATGAAACCCAAGATTGAGGAACCTATAGGGACAGCAAGTAGAATAAGGATTTGGGAAGTGGGTGGGGGGAGAGGGTGGTACAGTATGTGTGTGTGGGGGGTGGGGGGTGTCAAAATGGAGCCAATGTTAAGGAGTCCAGGAAGGAAATTAATGTTTGGAAATTGATTGTGGTATAAATTGTATAATACTGCTTGATATGATTAAAGAGAACTGTGGAATAATATAACATATAATTAACTCCCAAATTTTTAAAAATCACAATGTAAAGGTTTTTCATTAAAAAAAAAACCTCCTGTTCATCAAATATCTTCATCAACAAAAATGAAGACAACTGATAGAATGCGAAAATTTTTAGAAGAACCATTAGCTGCTATGGGTTGAATACCTAAATAAATAAGGAGCTCTCTGGCTTAACAATAAAGAGGAAAAAAACCCAATCAGAAAATGAGCAAAGGACTTGAGTATCCAATTAAAGAATCGTGCTCAGAAACGGTGCATACATACAAGTAGCAAGCACATTAAAAGATGTTCAACACCATCACAGATCATTATGGAAATACAAATCAGGACCAAAATGAGATCATGTTTCACATAATCACCCCTCCCTCCACCACACAGGACGCTGTCTATGATTAAGAAAATAGGAAGCAAAACATGTTGGAGGAAGACATGTGGCAATATTGGAAGCCTGGTCCCATCTGGTAGAATTGTAGAAGAACACAACTGCTGTGGGAAATGGTTTGACAGTTCCTGAAAAACTTAAATAGAGAATCATCACATGGCCCAACCATTTAACTGATAGGCATATGCTGAAGAATGCAAACAGATAAATGTACACCACTATGCTTTGCAGTATTATTCACAATATCCAAGAGGTCAAAACAATTCATTAATAACAATCTATTAACAGATGACTGGACAAACAAAATGTGATTGAGTCAATTAATATGGCTTGTCTAGCTATAATTCCTTGTACAATACATTATAATTCTCGACTTTATATGCCTATGGCTATAATCCAATTTTGGAGGACATTCTCTACTATACCAGAGTGGGATTAAACTTGACTTTAGTAGCAGTTGTGAGTCAAGGCACGCCCTGAGTAGGGAATGTGAGTCCAGACACACGCCTTGTTATCTTGGAGGCATCTTGGACTCTACATTACCCAGGAGTCTGACTTAAGACATCATCCTTTGTTTTCCTTTGATAGCACATATATACTGGGACCACCATACAGTTTTAAAATGCATTACCTCACCTGGAAACCGATATCTCTATTTCCTCACTGAGCTTTGGTAGAAGCAAGAAACCCTGCTGTGACAGTTGGACATTGTTGGCTTTGAGTCTAGACTTTGCATTTGGCTCGCCTCTGCATAACTCTTGGGTTTACAACTGAGCACCACCACGTGAGACATGTGCTGAAAGTTTCATGAATTTCTGTGAGAGGTTGCAGCACATCACAGAGTCCAGGAATGTGAGGGAATATGCTCATGGGAAGAACTGGGGGAAAGTGGAGTAGAATAACATCTTGGAAAACTTGGGCATTTGGGAAAGTTTTAATCTCCAATTCCTTGAGACTAGTGTGGTATTAACTGTTCTACAAGAAGTTATTACCACAGTGGTGCATGCATACAAAAGAATATTACATAGGCATAAAAATAAATAAAGGAATTATTTAAATCAATATGTAATTAAATGTTAAATTTTGCAATTGAAAGATGAAGGAATTGAAGTCTTGATATATGTTACAAAATAATGAATCTTGAAAATAATAGGTGAAATGAAATAAATCAGTCACAAAAATACATTATACAATCCTATATATATGAGTCAAAAATCTAGAACAGGCAAATGTCTAGAAACCAGTGTTTACTGGTGGTTAGCAGAAGTGGGAGGAGGGCGGGAAAGAGAAGTCCTTGCTTAGATGGCACTAATTTCTGGTAAGGGTGATAGGAAATTCTAAAAACCATAATGATGACTGTACAGTATGATGAAAATAATTAATATCCCTGAATTGTAAATGTAAAAATGAAAAACAATTTTGTTATATAGTGGCCCTGTATAAGGTTTACAAGACTGAAAGTATTTTTGGCAGATGAGTTTGAACCCCTGACCTTGTCATTAGCAGCCTAATAGCTATCCCAAACACACACACACACACACACACACATGGCTTTTAAAAATCATGGAAAATGTCATTATATTATCCTATTGAAGATAAATACATGTATGTAGAGTTGTGTATATACATATTCGCAAAGCAAAGGAGCATTAAAGAAGAGGAAGACCCTCAACACGACAGATTGCCACAACAGCTGCAATAATGAGTTGAACCAACAAAATGTGAAGCCAGTGCCTGGCCAGCCAGTGCTTTGTTCTCTTGTATGCATGGTCCCTTTTCATCGTAACTGACCCAACGGGCTCTAGTAGCAGCAATGCGCACAAAGAAGTCGTGTAGTTCCTAGTTGCTGTCGAGTTCATTCTGACTCAGGGCAACCTCGTGCAACACAAGGAATCAAGGACAGATTAAACCCCTTGGGAGCAATGATGAGAGTAGCGCTGTCATGAGGGTAGGGAGATAGGTGGAGGGAGAAAGGGGGAACCGATCACATGATTGATATATAACCAACCCCACCAAAGGGGGTGAATGACAGAAACATGTGTGAAGGAAGACAGTGGTTAGTGTAAGATATGAAATAATAATACTTCATAAATTATCAAGGGTTCATGAGGGAGGGAGGGTGGTGGAGGGAGGCAAAAAAAATGAGCTGATACCAAGGGCTCAAGGAGAAAGAAAATGTTTTGAAAGGATGATGGCAACATATATACGCATGTGCTTAACACGATGGATTTATGGATTGTTATAAGAGCCCCCAATAAAATTATTAAATAAAAAAGAAAAAGAGATGGTTTCTTTATAAGGTTTTCAATAGCTGATTGTTCTGAAGGAGATCGCCAGGTCTTTCTTCTGAGCAGCCTCCAGGTAGATTCAATTTCCCACCTTTCTGATTAGCAGTTCAGTAGGTGAATTGTTCATACTGCTTGGAGACTCCCTGCAGTAGTCTTATAAGTATTTAAAAAGCAAACAAACAAACCCAGAAGTCTAAGATTTGTCCTATAATTCCATATTTATAATTTCCAGGTGTCGTGTGTTTGTAATCTTATTAGTTCTCTTGTTAATTACTGATTAATAGGTATAACAAAGGAAATGCATATTTTAAAATATAAAGACATTTGTTGTTCCATATACAAAATGTGTTGAAAGTAACTACATAATATCTATTGAAATATTATGTTGATAAATGTACTAGTCATCTTTCTTAAATGATCCAGTTTATGAAATTTATACAAACAGAACCCAAGTAATAATATCCTAGCATACTAGGTAAGACCACTTCCAGTTCACAGACGAAAGAGCCACTTGTTTCTGAGAACTTTCACAAGCGTATTTTCAAGCACTTCTTCAGCAGTCTTCCAGATTGTGAAAGTGTGTAAACTGCTGTTTGTCCCCCACCCACTACCCCCGGCCAGCAGCCCGACAAAAAGACAGGCATTCTTCCACCACCGACCCAGCTGACTTTGCTAGCCTCCACCAAGAAGGCAGAGAACAGGAAGGATTGAGTGACCGAAGACCTTCATGTTGTTGGAGAGATGAGGGCGATGGAAAACATAATAGCTGAAGTGCTCGGCACGTACTGCAGAATCAGTGACCGCGTTTCTGTGGGTACTTGGGCAAAAGAAACGGGACAGAAGCCCAGAGGCGTTGTCAGGAGGAAGGGGCCTTTCACCCTGACTCAGAAAGGCGCGGGGGGTCCAGAGTGCATTCAATCCAAACACATCGACAGCGTTCTATTATTATCTTCTAGGTATTCACAAGTCATTCTTTTCTCCATTCTCTTGATCACAGAATTTTAAATAACTGCCATGATAGCTATGTCCTGTGAGTAGAAGAGGGAGTGAAAGAAAGTCTGTGGACAGAATTTAAATTATTATTCTTTCTCTTTTTCGTTTCCTGCCAGACTCACTATAAGTACCTTCCAGAGTAAACCAAAGAAATGCCTCTTTGAATTTTAAAGGTTCAGCACTTGTTCCCCTAAACCAGTTGGAGGGTGCTGCCAGGATGGTTACAGCTTTGGGGAAAACCAAATTGATCCAGACCCAAGCTAGAGAGCCCCAACCTTGAATGGCATGGGGTATATGCTTAGGTCAAAGTACTCAAGGCTTAAAGGAAATCAGGGACTTTGTGAATACAGAGAGCTGAATTCAAATCTTGACTTCAACAGCTATTACATAGGCAAAGTTGGGAAAATATTTACTTCCCTTGAAGTCCAATGTCTTCATTTATAACTGTTGACTAGTACTGCCATCTTGCTGGGTTACTTTCTTGGAATGAAATAATAGGAAGGGACTTCAAAAAGTTGTGGAAAAGTGGAATTAAAAGATAATTTGGCCACACACTTTTGGAAGCCCCCTTATACGTATATAAATTTAACCCACATTAAGAATTAATCCTATGCATATTGCTTAAGATGTCTAAAAGTGGCTTTGTCATTTTTCTCCCCTGTACCTGGTGAGCAAAGTGTTAATGCTGCTGGTTTGGAATCAGTTCCCCCCGTTTACCATGGGACAAGAAAAGCAAAGCAGACTACCGAATGTAATCTGTTTGTCAAGAGGATAACTGGACCTTAGAGAAAATAGAGAAAAATATTTGCTAGGTTGTGAGCTCTTATCTATTGTTTGTTACAGAATGCCCATGGTTAGGAGTTGCTGAAAGGAAATCAGCACAGCAATTGTGAATTGATGAGAATGACTCTCTGGAATAAGTTACACAAGTAAGGATTCTAGACGTTGTTTTTTTTCTCATGGGATTTATTCTCCTGTCTTCTACCATCACTAAGTCTTTGTAAACATGCAGTGCACACAAAGTAACAGAGCTAAGGCTCAGTAAGATAGAATTCAATAAACGGTGTTTGTTAATTGGTTCTCGTGTTGAAGCTATATTCTTGATAATAGTGTACATAATTTAAAATTTTAGTACTTTGTGAAAATGTCATTAGAAAGGTATCCTCTTATAAAAGTATTCAATAATACTAGTAGTCTTTTTCCTTTTTAAAAAATAGAAATATTTAGTTACAGCTAATGATCTAATGTATAAAATAAGATCACAGAAATAATAATTATAGAAATAGAAATAGCCATGAAATTCCAGGCACAAACCGTGACTGCTTCCTAAGATATGTGAGCTAGTCCTAAAGCCTGTGATTGTATGAAGATTTTATTGAAACATTTCATTGTCTTCATTTTTCAACTGAAGCAAGACTTTTTTTTAAACTCACTTCTGTTTTCTAATATCACAAGGATGGCTTCGAGTCTCCTGACAGATTGTAATAATTATTTTAATTGTTTTTACATGTCAGTGAGCACAAGTGCATTAAATTAGGAAATAATGTGAACTAAAATATGAATCATTGAAATCACAAAACCAGTCCGCTGCTTTACAGCCCACAGGGTTTTCTTACACATATTGTTTCATTTAATTCACCAAGGAGTCCATACATTAGGTAAACTGAGGGTAGACTGGGAAAATTAACCAATCCCACGTCCCAGCCTGGAGATTATGGAAGAAAACCCTAAACAGTCCCATTAGAAAATCCAATCAGAAGGTTTTGAACCGGGTTACTAAGAGTCCGGATTGACTCAACAGCAGTGAGTTCGGTTTGGGGTTTGACATTAAAGGTCTGAGATTTTACAAGCTACCAAGTTAGGCTGGCCAAGTTCACAGATGCAGGTAGAAAACATGGGAATCCTAAATCAGAGACAGAGGATCGTTATTACAGCACTAGTGGCGGCGGTAGCCAGAGTGTTATGATTTGCACAGGTTCAGTAAGACCCAGTTCTCTTAGAACCACAAGAAAAGCATGAGGAAGCACCAGCACTCACAGCGGGCTGTGTTACAGGAGCAGCACACTAGGCTGCGGGAACCCAAATCTTTTATAATGGGCAATAGGAAGGCCTACTGGTTGCTCCAGAGGGAGCCACCATCTCTATCTTCCAAGAGAGGTCACTGGACAAAAGTCCTTGGAAACAGAGTCCAGAGAAGAGGTAGTCAGTGTCTCACTCTCCAGATGGTCAGAAAGGTGACACGAGTGAACTAGTTCTGCCAACATTATCTTAGCTGTTGAGCACTTTTGTCCTAGCCCTGAAAATAATTAAAGATCATGAAAAAAACAAGGTTATCAAGTTCCCCCCAACTTGCGGCCACTGCATGCCGGTCAGAGTAGAACTATGCTCCAGAGAGTTCTCAATGGATGATTGCTTGGAAGGATATCATCAAGCCTGTTTTCAGAGGCACCTGGGGATACACTTGAACTTTAACCTTTAAATTAGCAGCCGAGTGGGTTAACTCTTTCCACGACACAGACTCCAAACATGTGCACCGCTGGATTTTGAGTCTCTCTCCCGTCTTTCAGTGTAATAGACTCACCGAAGAGACGGCAAATTTTTTCTACATAGGGATACATGAGGTGCTTAAAATGTGATTAAAAATTTTCTAATAAGCTAACTTCGTAAAACACTCTTTTAGTGTTGTATTTTTTTAAACAAGATACCTAAAACAAGTTTTAAAAGATGAAACTTTCTGATTGTAAAAGCATCATGATCCCTTTCCGCTAGGCTGGTCCTAAAGCATCACATAGAGAGACCGCCTAACTTATGGCGTGACTTACTTCTAAGTACTCGCTGGACTTAAATAAGACAACCTTGGCTTAGCCATAATTAATCTCCATATTTGATATGTTCCCTTTTATTCCTATGAGCAAGTAACAAAAGAAGCTCTAATTGACTAAATCTTAAATGCAATACTGATATAAAATATCCATTAGCAGATAGGTGGCCTATTTATAATTCTGTTAAAGCTGCCAGCATTACCCTAATTCTTAGTGTCAAATGACAAGATTAGTGGATGACTCCTTGCAGCTGAAAGCACTTAAATGACTATGATTAAAGAAAATATCTCCTAGCTGGGTTATTTTACAGAAACTGCCCTACTGGCATATTGTAGCAATATTATAAAGCCTTTTTTATTATTAGCTTAAATCCTTGTAAATATCTTTTGAATTCTTTCAGCAAGCACATAAATTTCAGGCTACATCCATTTCCTTATATGCCCTAAAACTTGAACAAAATGTTATAGCAAAACAATCTTCTTATCTATGCCACCAGTTTTGGGAGAGGTGACCAACTATTAGTTTGACAATGGTGTCTTTACTTCCCAGGCCGAGTTCTTCATCCGTCAGCCACGGTGCCTGGATTTTCAAGTGGAGTTCATTTCATTGAATTATGGTCTCTGGTATCTAAAGGTCTCATTTAAAGTCACCTCCTCTCTGGATAGTTAGTCACCCGATGATCCTCAAAGTATGAAACATAGAGGTAGTAAATATTGAATAAAAGCAGGAGAAAGCAAGTATGCGACAGATGTCATTTTTCTCCAGTAAAAATAACCCATGTGGATAAATCTGCAGGAATACACAACAGAGACCTCAGTACTAGGAGATCATGGAAGATGGGAATGCAGCGGTAAGTGCTACTGGAGTGGACGGACTTGCCTCCCACTCTCTCCACACAATTAGGGCAGGTGAACAGATATTTAAAGCACAGTTAAGGAAAGCAGATGCCAAACAAGGGCCAAGAGATGATAGGGTTAAATCGTACTAAGCAGAGTGCGTTGGAGAGCTGAGTATAGAAGGTGAAAGGCATAAATCTGAGCTCAACAGTTAAAACTGTCAGCTGATCCACCCCTCTGGTGCATGATGATCCGGGTTTCAATCTGTATTTTCGTCTTGTTTTGTGTCTGTTTGTTCATATTAGGGTGGATCTCAGAGGTGTTGTCATTGGAGGTCACCCTCATGAAGTTGTGTTATGAGTTTTTCCATGTTTTTGTATATGAAATCCGAGAATGATGAACTACAGGGACAGGAAGTAGAATAAGGATTATGTGTGGGGGTGAGGGGGAGGTGTTAAAAGAGACACCATGTCAAGGAGTTCAGGAAGAAAATGAATGTTTAGAAACTGATTTTGGTAGCAATTGTACAATTCTGCTTGATGCGATTGAACTAAAAAATGATATATATATTAACTCCCAATGAAAAAGAAATTTAAAAATCTCAGCTGTTAACCATCATAATTCACAACCAAAGCAGCAGAAACCAGGTCGAGACAGGCAATTCATGAAGCACACAGATAAGACTACTTAGTGGCATTTAAAACAATGAAAATCATGAGGGAAAATCATGTGAAATGTCATGAAGCTCCAGGGTCACGGTGTGAGTAAAGCACGTGGCTTTTAAGAAAAGTAACCTAGGAATCTCCCTGCTCTATATGCGCTCTACAGTCCTCAGGTAATACAAACAGTTCATCACCTTGACTCCAAACAGAAAGTTTGTTGGTTCAAGTCTACCCAGAGATGCCTCATAAGAAAGGCTTGGTGATCTATTTCAAAAACATCAGCCATTGGAAATCCTGTGGGGCATACTTCCACTCTGGCTCACGCAGGAGGCCCATGGGTCGGCAGTTTGGTCCTACTAGCCACTCTGTAGTAGCAAAGATGGAACGGTCCTTTCATAAAGGTTATCCCAAGGTCATCCCCTAGAAAATCCTAGGGGGACAGTTCTTCTCTGTCATATAAGGCCAATATGACTCAGAATCAACTCGACAGGGCACATCTAAGCCAACAACATAAATTCTATATCGGCTATATTTATGACTTAGGAGTCTGTGAGTGATGTAAATCATTATGCACTCAGTACTAATAGAAAGATTAGCTGTTCAGATCCACCCAGAGGTTCCTCAATATAAGATCTAATCATCCAAAAGGTCATAGCTCCTGAAAGCCCTATGCAGCAAAATTCTTCTTTAAATCATGCTCTCATCGTGAGTCAGAATTCCTTCAAGAGCAAATGAATTTTATATATGTTACTTAACAGAATTCTACATAGCATATTAGGTTACCCATTGGGCTGTTAACTATAAAGTCAGCAGCTCAAACCCATCCGTCATTCCGACGGAGAATATTGAGCTTCCTGTTTCCATAAAGATTTCCCGCCTCAGAAACCCAAGAGGCAGTTCTATCTTGTTCTATAGGGTCGAAATGATTCAGACCCCACTCAAGTTCAATGAGTTTGGTTGGAGTTTTGAGTTTACCTAATAGATTTGGTTGAAAGATATATATATGCTGTGGTAGTTATATAATTGTCAATTTAAGGATTAAGTGTGTAGGGCTGAGGTCTAGCCTGTCAATCAGGTCATAGCCAATGTGGCCTCTGTGTGGGCATAGCCTTCCCCTAAGGATTCTGGGAATTCTGGTATTCCCTCGTTGGAGGTGGGAGCCTCTCTGCTCACACCCTGGGAGACACAGCAACTCACAAGACACAGGGACCCACCTTGATGCAGCCCTGGGTGCTGGAGAGGCCATGCATAGACCCCTGCCAGCACTGAAATGTTTCCAATGACACTGGATCCAAAGACTTTCTACCCACTGGCCTGAGATCTTCTATATTCAGCATCATTGCATGTGTTTTGTGAGTCCGAAGAGGACTCTATAGATTGGTATTGGATATATGGGCTAATATCAGACTTATGGACTTGATCTGGACTGGGCTGGGATGTTTTCTCAATGTTCAATTGCTCTTGTATATAAAGCTCTTTCTTATACACATATGTGTGTCCATGGATTTATTTCTCTAGTCCTAGACTAACTCATACACCTTTCATACACACATACATATTAGCAATGTGGTATCATGTCCTTTAGTTTAGATTGTTTCAGGTAATAGCAATTCTGTTTAAATATGTTAGTATCTATATGCAAGGCCTGATGGCAAAGCATTGGGCTGCTAACTAAAAAGTCAGAGGTTTGAATTCACCAGCTACACCTTGGGAGTAAGATGAGGTTTCCAGCTCCACAGTCCCAGAACTTCCCCGTCTCAGAGCAGTTCTACTGCCCCACAGGATCCCTATGAGTCAGAGTCAACACAAAGGCAGGGCCTGTGAGATGTGCAAAGTCCGGTTCTTAACACACTTTCAAGTATTACCTCATGCAAAATTCACAACACTGTGAGAGTAAATGCTATCAATAAACCGAGGAAACAGGAATATTTAGTAAGGCTAGTAAAGTCATGTATCTAATAAGTGGCCAGGCTTTCAATTCAAACAGTCTGGCTTCTAAATTCATGACTTAATCACTGGGGATGCATCTTGTTTAAAGATATGTTTACAAATATCACACATTAGTGGTTTATGAAATTAATTACTTGAGAAAAAGTATTACCTTTTGGACATACTATTAATATCAGTATTGAGGTAGTTAGTTTATTGTGCCAACCTGGCTGATAAACACATGTGGCATTAATTGAAAGGCAGAGGGATAAATAGCTCTGTAAGCCTCGCCTTTCTAGTTCTCAGGTCTCTTGCTTTCTGATGGTCAGACCAGGGTGCAGCTGTCTTAGCCAGTTCCCTGCTTCAGCTGGCAAGGCTGGCTTCCTGCAAGACATCCCTGAGGAGAAGTCACATGGACCTACCCGGACGCAGCCCTGGGTGCTGGAGCAGCCATGTGGAGACCCCTGCCAGCGCTGAGATGCTTACACATTCACTGACTCAGCTTTCCTCCTGCAGTCGGCGTCATTGCATGTGTTTTGTGAGATGGAGGAAGACTTTGTGGATTAATGTTGGACATATGGGTTAATGTTGGACTTGTGGGCTTGGGCAGCAGTGGGTTGGGATGTTTTCTTGATGCACACTTAACCTTTATATAAAACTCTCTCTTATGCATGAGTTTTTGTTTCTTTAAAGTACCCAGACTAACACAAGTATGAATACGTATTTACATGACTAGATGCTCTTGCATGTGTTTTCTTTCATCCATTGCCTTTCCAAATATAAAGAGGAAGTCAGTATGCTTTCAGAGAGACAGATGGGATCTACTTCTGCCCACAAATTCAGGTTTTAGCCAGGACTTCTTGCAAGAGCATTTAAAAAAAATATTCTTCCAGTATGTAAATATAATGTATTTGTCTTTACAAACTTTTTAATACACCACGGAGGTGTTTCTGTTCCCAAGATACACACATTTGTGCACATATATATCCTGCACCTGGCACACTGGAATAATGTCAACTCTGTTTACTTCAATAATTACCTTCAAACAAACCCATGTAGTGATTTTGTCTGAATGTCAGCTCCCACATGGCACTCTCCTTGTCTAGCTAAAGTCTTGAGGAAATAAATGAGTGGATCAAAACATGGGAAAGCTCTAATCCAGCCCTTGAAACAATAAGGAGTGCTAGAATTCCTAAGATTTCCCCAGAGATATTACTATTGTTTTTTTCAAATAACACTCATAATAAAAAGACAGTTCTATCGTACAATAAACTTGAACATTAGAAATGGAAACCTGTTACACATCTCCAAAACCAAGAGGAAGTTATGATTAAGGTAGAAATAATACTTAGCTTTTATACATTTTCAAGACGAAAACCCAAACCAAACCTGTTGTTGATTCCAACTCAACTCACCGTGAACCTGTGGGACAGCGTGGGAAGTCTGTAGCCCAACAGAGTTTCTGAGTCTATAAGTCTTTACAGAAGTGGACTTTTACATCTTTTTGTCTTGAAATGGTTGGTGGATTCAAACTGTAGACTTTTCCGATAGCATACTCGTGCTTAACCATGTTGCCACCAGGGTAAATGCATTATAATGAAATATTCTCCTTCACTACAAGAGTGGTTCTCACTTTGGGCTGATTTTGCAATCTCCTAAGGAGCTACTAGCCCGAACATTGTGGGTTCAAGACCAGACCTGAGAAGAAAGGGATGACACTCCGCTTCACACAAGCAGACCCTTGAACCCCTATGTGGCACAGTTATGCTCTGAAGCACGGGGCCACACATGAGCCAGAGCCCCCTTGATGGCAACTGACACTGGTACATGAATCACCAAAGAGTAGAGCACTCAGTTCGTAATGGAAATGTCTATGGTTTGGACCCATCAGCCTTCCACCAGAGCCAGATGTGGCAAGCATCTAGGAAACAGCTTAAAGTAGCTCTGTTGTGTCATGTCAAGTCACCATGAGTTAGAATTTCTTCAGAGGCACACAACTGGGAGCTTTACAAAATACACCTGCCTTGCTCCTATACCTGAAGTTCCATTTAATTAGTCATCGGGGTGGCTTGGGCACTGGGGAAATTTACAACATTCTGGGGTTTTGAATGTTTAATCAAGGTTGAAAATCATTGTTCAGAAGAAATATTTGTGTAAAGATAATTTGAGAGTCACGAATAATATAGAAGACAGACTGGGGGAAAAAAAGTGTTAATGCCTTTCGTGGCTGTCCAATCACTATGTGACAAGATAAAAAGCTCCAGCACAGCAGGACCAGCAACCAGCCCCTCGCCCATCAACTGCCCTGCCAGCCCTCACAGCGTCTGCTCCGCCAGGGAGCTCGCCTCTATCTAGTGGGATTGCCTCCGCATTCATTTTACTTCGTGAATCTTGGCCTTCACACAAAATGTCCTTTGTGAATTGGTCATCTAAGTTTTGAGTATATATATTTTCCAGTTAACATCTACCAGCATTTATTTCTGCTTTATGGCTCAGAGTTAGAAAGTTGGAGAATAGAAAGTGAGAAAGCTGGGACTGGTTTTAATTAGATACATTAATACTATAATTTATATGTAGCTCTCTAGATTCCATAATGACACAAGAGGAAATGAGTCTTATTTGGGGAAAATATTGTAATAAAATCAGTCCACATGTGGTTAATTACACAATTATCTATGATTAGAAATTTATGTTAAGAATACCCAAGTTCCCATTTAATCATTAGCCAATGAGTAGTTTCACATACCATACCACTAACCCAAACGCATTTAGCTCAGACCAATCATCTGGTACTAGTGGCAGACCATGGCTTAGTCCTTACAAACGTCTTAGGATAATTACCTGAAAACTTACAGCGTACAATCTACTGTGAGTAATTTCTATTTACCATGACGCATGTATCCTCTAATGTAAATTTTGTCAATTTCTACTGTAAATGCCCCTCAAACATTTCAGAGTCTTTCCTCATTCATTTATGACTTTGCTTACCTGTTTGGGTTATTTTTTTGTAGCAGAGAAAATACTCCAGAATTAAAAATAAGAATTATCCTTCTGAAATAAGTCCAGAAAAAATAGAAACCCATATCAAATGCATTTATCCAGTATGTAATTAGGTTCTAAAATTATCTCAATGAAAGTTTTCTCAAAGTAAAGAGTTTTGAGATTGATATGTTTCAATGTTAAAGAACCATTTCAGTTCCTCACCATTAACAGAATTAAACTGATAAATAATACAACACTTTACCTACATAATTGCAATGATTCTCAACCTTCCTAATGCCACGATCCTTTCATACAGTTCCTCATGTTGTGGTGACCCTCCAGCCATAAAATTATTTTCATTGCTACTTAATAACTATAATTTTGTGACTGTTATGAATCAGGGGAGCCCTGTGAAATGGTCTTCTGACCCCCAAAGGGGTCATGACCCACAGATTGAGAACCACTGAAAGATCCCAGATGGTGCAGTGGTTAAAGTGCTCAGCTACTAATCAGTACTAACAATAGGAAGTTTGGTAGTTTAGACCCAGGAGCATCTATGCTCCCTGGGGAAAGGATTTGGCTGTCTACGCCCATAAACAAGTACAGCCTTGGGAAATCTGTGGGGCCATTCTACTCTTTTTATGATATTGTGTCACTGTAAATTGACTCAATGATTGTGAGGGTTTTGTGCATATATTTATAGGTTTAGTATTAAGGTAGCAGATGGACATTGGGCCCCCACTCAAGTACTCCCTCAGTGCAAGAACACTTTGTTCTATTAAACTGGCATTCCATGATGCTTATCTTCTCAACACTATTGCTGAAGACAAATGGTCACATAAGCAAATGTGGTGAAGAAAGCTGATGGAGCCCTGTTATCAAAAGATACAACATCTAGGGTCTTAAAGGCTTGAAGGTAAACAAGCCCATCTAGCTCAAAAGCAACAAAGCCCACATGGAAGAAGCACACCTGCCTGTGTGATCACGAGGTGTCAATAGGATCAGGTCTCAAGCATCAAAGAACAAAAAATCATAGAGACCCAAAGCCCATCTGTAGGCAACTGGACATCCCCTTACAGAAGAGTCTCAGGGAGAAGATGAGCCATTCAGGGTGCAGTGTAGCAACAATGAAACACAACTTTCCTCTAGTTCTTAAATGTTTCCTCACCCCACCCCAACAATTTTACCTTACAAATCCAACTAGGCAAGAGGATATACACTGGCACGGATAGGAACTGGAAACACAGGAATCCAGGGTGGTTGATCCCTTCAGGACCAGTGATGAGAGTGGCATTACCAGGAGGGTGGAGGGAAGGTGGGGTAGAAAGGGGGACCCAATTACAAGGATCTACATATAACCTCCCTGAGAGATGGAAAACATAAAAGTGGGTGAAGGGAGATATCAGGCAGTGTAAGATATGACAAAATAATAATAATTCATAAATTATCAAGGGTTTGCGAAAAGCGGGGAGTGGGGAGGGAGGGGAAAATGAGGAGCTGATGATACCAAGGGCTCAAGTAGAAATCAAATGTTTTGAGAATGATGAGGGCAACAAATGTACAAATGTGCTTGACACAATGGATGGATGGATGGATTGTAATAAGAGTTGTATGAATCCCCAATAAAATGATTAAAGAAAAAAAAGAATAGGTATTAAATTGTTTTTTTTTCAACATATAAATACACAGTAAGTGTCTGTGTATGGTTGATAAAGTAGATTAGTAATAGAAATATTTAACTTAATTGGTGCAAAATTGCCTGTGCCTGTTAACTATTATGGGCTCATTACATTTTCAAAAATCTGGTTCCATATTTTTTGGAAAAACCATTGGATTAAATAGTTTCCAGATCAACTACTTTCTAATAAGAGAAATGAAAATGAAAGAAAAAAGTCTTTATTCTTTCATGCACCAAAGCACTTAGGACAGAAAAAAAGAAAAACTTTTTCTAAAGTGTCTTCAGTCCTAATGGGAATGTTTAATGTAGTTTACTTAGCCTACTTCTTATAACTAGAATATAAGTTTATGTTTTAGAAAAAGATCTTTAGGAAGTACTTGTTTTCAACACTCTTAGTACAAAAATATCCCTTTGAATTTAATTACAGCTACCATAAAGTGATGTTTTTCAAATGTTGAGGTTGTGACATGATTTTGTATGATCTACGCATGTCCTCTGTGCTATTTCAATTGGCTATATGGATGATCAAAGGTATAGAAATTAAATGGGTTTTCTGAAACTCAAAAGACATATTGCAAAAACTACAAAAGGAGACCATTCTCCGTAAGTGGCCTCCAAGTTAAGAGAATCATTACCTCTTGTGGCCTAGCGGACCACATGTGGGTGCTAACTGATCAGTCAACAGTTTGAAAACAAAGCCAATCTGCAGAAGCAAGGTGAGGCTTCCTACACCCATAAGGTTTCCAGTCTCAGAAACCCATTGAGGAAGTTCTGTTCCAACCATAGCATCATTATGAGTCGGAGCGACTTGATGTCAGTGAGTTGGATTTGGTTTGAGTTTGGCTTACTGAACAACTTACACTCAGTATAACAGCATAGACCAGGAACTCTTGATTAAATTCAACCCTAAGTAGACTTTTCATTGAAGAGAAGAAACAACATCTTATTTTCAGGGGGTGATATTAGTTCTATGGAAGAGCATGAGGTCCATTTCATTCAAATGACTTGAGCAAATAATCAGGGAAACTGGATTCTACGTGGGACAGGGTCGACCTACGCTCCTGTGATTCTGAGACTGTGTGTCGGAGTAGAAGGTCCCTTCGTTCTCCCGCTGAGCAGCTGGTGATTTCAAATGACGGCCCTTGCAGATCACAGCCTAACGTGTAGCCACTGTTCCACGGTAAAGTAGAGGGGCCGTGTAAAAGAGGAAGGCCCTCAGCAAGATAACACGGTGGTTGCACAGTGGGCTCCAACATAAGAACAATCGTGAGAATGGCACAGGACCAGCCAGTGTTTCTTTCTAGTGCCCATGGGGCCCTCTGAATGGAATGGGCATTGGAATGGGCTGGATGGCATCTAACAACAACACGCTCTTGCTCTCCCACACTGATCTCTCTCTCTTTCTTTCTCTCTCTCTCTCTCTCTCTCTCTGATTATTCTGCTCATTGAATGTCAAGATGACCTTTTAAAAATCTGTATTCTTAGACTCTATCCGACACACAATATAATCGCCCTCTCCTCATTTTTGAGAAAACACTCAAATCTTTCACATCATATGTTGAAGAAATCCACTTTACTTGTAGTTTTCTATTCCACCATTGTTTTAGAGAATGTAAAATTGCCGATCTAACAGATTGGTCCCTCCATTCCTTCACTTCATCACTTTCAGTCTCCTTTTCCTTGCTGCATGTCTGCCCCAAACTCTTAAAGTCACAAACTGACCCCTAGCATCTCTCAAAGGTGTTCCACCTACAAGCATTCCCTCCGACAGTAATGAAAGGCACTAAGGTGCCATCGCAGAAAAGGTCCAGTCAAAACAGTGGCTTCCTGGGGCATCTGCTTGGCCAGTGAAGTTCAATGCAGGGAGGTCCAGGCAGAAGGTGCTGGTGACTCTTTTTGAGACTCTAAAGGGGTATAATCACCATAGATTTTTCTCAAAGGACACAGGATAATCGTGAACATATTACGAAGAGACTTTAAGAAAACTGAAACTCCATTGTTGAGAAAATGGCCAGGGGTATTCTGCTAAGGAATGCTTTTTTTTTTTTTTTCTATCACAACCATGTACCTGTTCATTCTTCTACAGAAGCAAAGGATGTCCTATAGCAATTTCATTGACAAACTTTACACCATTCACCCAAAGCCCTGTCCTTTACCCTTCAAACTTATTGTTCCCAAAACTCAAAGAATATTGAATTGAAACACAGTTTGAATCCCTGGAAGATTCAAATCTTCCATTGTGACATGCTTACATTGAAGAGCATGGAATCTTTGAGGAATGATTAGAGATG
Organism: Echinops telfairi; assembly: GCF_000313985.2. Lineage (NCBI taxonomy): Eukaryota > Metazoa > Chordata > Mammalia > Afrosoricida > Tenrecidae > Echinops > Echinops telfairi. The sequence goes on along the minus strand of NW_022111324.1, from coordinate 37,484,298 downwards.
GAGGCATTGCCTTCAGAAGCCTGAGATGAGAGTATCGCAAGAAACAATAACTTTGCATTTTGACACCTCTTTTAATAAAGATTTCTATTTTTTTATAGCAGTACTTTTGACTTACCTTTTGATTGAACTTGTGACATAGAGGAATTTAACTTTCACAGTTTTAATTCATGAATTAAGTTTGAAAAAGAGAAGAGTTGAATTTATTTGTTTCTTGGCAGAGTTAAGACTAAAGTGCTTTAGGGCAACCAGCTAAATTAAGGCCTTTTCCTCACTCTCCAAAGGGAAAAAAAGTCAAATTGTAAACACAAGATTATGACAAAATTAGGTAATTATTGGTTTTTGAATCCAAAGATTCAGCTTCACTGGATTTTTAATTGTTTAATCAGCTTTTGGACACGTATTTTTGAGAAACCCTTATGTATCTGGAAGTGAATAAAACAAAATATGTTAAAATAGGCAAAAAGCATAATAAATAAACTATATAGTGTGTCTAAAAGCTCCAAATCTATGAAAAGATCAATGGCAAATTAACAGAATAAGAGTGGCCAAGACACCAAGATAGAAATGGGCATGGGAGTAAGTATATGACATAAAATATCTGGTTAAGGTAGGACTTAACCTGCAATGAGAATAAGATATTGAATAATATTTGAAGAAGATGAAAGAGTTGCACATGCAAATATCTAGAAAACTCACAGAATACCAGGGATTTCCAATAAAAAGGCCTTAAGAAATTGATGTCCCTGTGTTACCGAAAGGTCGTCTTGAAGCTTTGTGTGGCTGGAGGAAACTGAGGGAGGGAGAGAGGAGTCAGAGATAGTGGCCGTGTGGTAGAAGGCATATCATGTAGGGTATCCTAGGTCACTGTAAAGTTGTTTTTACTTTGAGTGAAATCAAAGAGGTATTGAAGACTTTGGGGCAGAATAATGACATACTCTGATCACTCCAACATCAGTGTTGAAAGGATGAAAAAACAAAGCATAAAAAACAAGTGAAGTGACTATTGTAATAACCACACAAAAGATGGTTTTGCCGGGAAGCAACTCTGAAATGGGTGAAAAGGGATTAGACAACGGATATGTTTTGAAGGTCAACCCCCTACACCTTTGACTAATTGGATGTGACATATAAGAAAAATCAAGAGTCAAAGTTGGCTCAAGGTTTTGATCTGAGCAACTGAAAAAAGAGTTACCATCTCTAAATTGAGACAGACACAAGTGAAATTTATTTGGGAATGGGTCAAGAATTTAGTTTGAGTCATAGTAAGCTTGAGTTGTCTATTATGCGTCTAATTGGATAGCCATAGAATACAGGAGAGATGTCTGGACTGACAAAAATTTGAGATATAAAGAGTCTTCAAGAATAATTTTGAGTGAAACTGACATTTGCTTTTTATGTAGTTTAAAATTCCACACAAAATCAAGCTGTTTTCAATAAAAAAGCAGCGAGTTCTATGTAAGCATTAAAAATCTCTAAATTGACAGATGATCAGTTTGGGTATAGATTTCTTTCATCATGATCTCAAAATGTGACAATATTAACCTTATAAGTAATTTATATTTTACTGAAATTGACTTCCTCAGTTATTTTCATGAACTAGAAGTCTGGATCCATCTTTAAGAATCAACATACTCAATCTGCCAGTACATCTGCCCAGTAACTATTTGGAAATTATCCTGTTAACACAATAAATAACACACATAAATCAGACTCCAAAGCATGATAGAATGACTATTTTATAACTTAAAATCCCCTTAATATTTATTGACAGTTTATTATAATGTATTGTCATCATTGCTGGCCTAAAGAGAAAACATTACCATGTATACTACAATATTTTGAAAAGAACAAATGCTCTAGTAGCCATTAACAGTATTGTATACTACTCTCTCCCTCTCGCTCCATCCTTCCACCTTCAAAAAATCTTAGAACAACTGAATGAGAGAAAACAGTCACTCATAAATGCAAAATGTAATTAACTCTTGATAGGAAAATATAATTATTTTCTTAAAATAAATATATTATTAAAATTGCTAAGTAGTTAAAAATAGCATCAACTAATGATTACCTGACATGAAAATGAATGTGCCTATTTTGCCAACCTCTGAAAACATTCTTTTCCTTGAAGAAGTAGTCATAATTCAAAGAACATTCAACTAAATATCAGAAAGCCAGACTGCTCTGAAAAGGTCACTTATATTTTAAAGAAACATTTTTTTAATTTAATAGACAGCAAAATGGACAACATTCAAAATGGTAAAATTGGATCTTGAGCTCTTGTACTTTTCCCCAGTTACACGTAGGAACAGAATGTGAAATGAAAACATTACTATATTAGAAAATTTTTGTATTTGCCAGTGATTCAAAGTAATGAAAGGCTAAATCTGGCCACCTGACAGATCTTGCTTTTATTAGAGGATTCTGGTTTTGTAAATTGGAATTTGAGGCAGTTTATCTTCAATGTAATAATACCAAGGTATATGGAAAAATAATAAAAAGAGATATTTCTCCTTTTCTGTGAGCAGTTTACTTTTAGGGCTGAATGTTTTGCTTCACATGAATGATGCAGGTTCTATTGTCTTATTGGTATAATGGAGAAAGGCAATCACCACCACAGAATTTACTGAGTCTCGGTACCAAAGGCAAAACTCATTTCCTTTGGGACTTGAAGGGCAGAATATGTTTTAGCCACATTGATTTCACGCAACCTACGATACAAGGCCATTTAACTATTATAAAATATCTCTGAAAAAGTAAAGGACAATACGTTGCAGGAGGTATAATCTCTCATTAAACAGAAATTTGGGTATATAAGACCATATGTACTCATATGTACATTTATTTCAAACTTTCCTACAGTTGAACTTAAGTTCTATCTAAAGTCTTTATTTTCCCTGAGATAATGATTTATTATTTAAAGTTTTGATTCAGTCAAACTTGAGACCTTCTTCTTGCTGCCCTTCCTGCTGCCTCGGCGGATCCGAGAGGAGGCAGGTGGGCTTTCAGTGCTTCTCTGGCCTGCTATTCCGGGAACAGAATCGGAGCATCACAGCTGTGATTATCTCCACCACTGGCCCTCCGCTGTCTGCATTCTCCCATGCTGGAAACCACGCAGGCTATTATGTGCACCATCTGGCCTCCAATTCACATAATCCAAGCTTTCATCTGGCTTGCACCTCCTGTGCTGTGTCTGTGTGACTTTTTAAGCCATCAACCTTCAGTATCACATCCATGCCACTTGGCGCTACAAAGGAGAATATGTAAGCACCCTGTTCTCCGCTACAACACTCTCTGTGGCTCTTTCCAGGCACATCCCCAATCACCTCACGCGGTCATCTGTAATCTACTCCTGCCATCTGGAATGTCACAAGAAGTTTTTGTTAGACTTAACGGTTTCCTGGATAATTATAGCAGTTAGTCAATTCTCTCACCTTTTCTCCATTCACATGACTTAAAGGAGTAGGTTCGTTATCTTCTTCCAAGGAGGAAGTGGTAGATCAGTGGTAGACTGGCACAAAACTTAGGCCTGATTCCCAGCACGTACCCCTTAGCATCTGCCAATGAAGGGTTGGGTGCTGCTGTGAATAAATTTCAATGGAGCTTTCAGGCGAAGACAAGCTAAAAATGGCCTGACAAGCTACTTCTGAAAAATCCACCAATGAAAGTACTATAGATCCCAATTGTTTGATCACATGGGGTCAGCAAAAGTCTGGGGCCAAGCCAATGCCAGCTAACAACAGCAGCAAGAAGAAACGTGCTCACAAGAGGGATGATGATAGCCACAGACATAGCACCTGTCTTCGTAAATGTCACAGCAACTTTAAAAATCAAAAAATTCAAAGTATAATTAAGTACCATGACGACTGCTCTGAAACAGAAATTGTCCTCGGACATTTTATCAGGAAAGACCCACTCCTCAAAAATGACGTAATGCTTGGTAGAGGGTCAACACAGAAGAGGAAGCCCTTCAAAGAAATGGATGACAGCACCAAAGGCCGCCAGCAGAGTGGCAATGATGAAGACGGCGCATGACCGTCGGCAGTGCTTCATTCTGCAGTGCAGACGGGGTTTGTGAGTCAGAACTGACTCGAATCTAATAACAATGCCACATTGTTTCGGGAAGATTTCCTTTAAAAAGTTATGAGGATTGAAGAACAAATCTGAGTTAACCTGGTGGGGAGGGTGAGTGGAGTGCTGGGGACGAGGGCCTTCTTGGGGCGAGAAACCCGATGACAAGTGCCTGCAGTGCACACAGCTGTGGGAAGTGGGGTGAGATAGGATTGTAGAGTCTGCAAGGGACAAGGCCCCACAATGCTGCATAGGAAGAGGAGACCATTGAAAGTTTCCTCAAAGAAAAATGGCATGGTCATATTTTCATTATTATTTTCTTAAAAATCTCTGGATGTAGTGTCGAGCAGAGAACAGACACTCCTCCTTACTGATCTATTTCTTAACCCCAGCCCAATGATAGTAGCATGGGACCTTTGTTATGAGAATTAAATTAACTAATGTAAGTAAAGACCTTGGCTCGAAGCCTGACACAGAGTAAACATGTAATAAATGGGGTTGTTACTACAAGGATCAATGCTGAACTTTATAAAATTAAAATCCAGATTAACAGAGTATATGGAGAAGAAAAAGAATTAGCTTCATAGCAAAATACACTTATTTGTAATCATAACTTTTGATTTATTAGCTATGAGTTACATATATCCATTTGAAACTACATTTCTTCAGACAGAAGCTGGGATAATTCCACATCCGCTGCAGCATTGTTGTAGAAGCAATATATTCGTGTATATGAAAATGTCTATCACAGGGTCTGATACACTCATTTCTAACAGATATTTGTTTTAATCTCTTCTCCCTTTGCATAAAATTTAATTATCTCATGCTCTGTCTGGCACATTGATAAAGTTATATTGCAACTAATAATTGGTGAATTACTTCTTCATTACATGGATTGAGAGGCTATTGGCCTTAAAAATACGTATCCCACGTCTCACATGTGCCATTCCCTATACATTTTACATGGTAGGAAGATAAGGCTCATTGCAAATAAAATTTGAAGAAATTAGATGAATTATCTGTATTTTTAGCAGAAACAAAAAAATGTCCTTCTTAAGTAGAGTGGGAAGAGGCATAGGTTTAGGAAAATTGTGAACACCTTTTTCCTTTGACCATTTCGATTTGGGGGTGACTCAGAATGCACTGCTAAGGGCCAGGCGGTCTTTAACTTCCAGCTTTTTTGAGTCACGTTTCTCTAGAAAAATTGCTCAGCAGATAATTGATGGTTGTTTTCAAGGAAAGTACTACTTTCCATGTTGCTGGTTTTATGGTCAGCATTTGCCTTTTCCAGGAAAGAGGGTGAGTACTCAAAACTTGTACCCTACTTTTCTGAAAGAGGGACTGTAATTGAAGAAGTGGGAATAAATGTAGTCATTTCCACGGCCTTTCCGGTCAGCCAGACCCTCTAAGGCATCAATTAGAGTGGCAGATGCACTGGACATTCTCCACCCTGGTTTGTAAAAAGGAGAGCTGCGTGATTTCAGTAACATTACAAACCAGACAGAGGTGATTTGATGTCCACAGGTCTGTGGGCCAACACAGAATATAATTTAGAGGAAAAGGCCATTCACCCAATTACTCAGGCACTGGCCCCCTAAATCTCAGAGGCCATTTAAAATTCAGGTTAGTCCTAGAAATGTGGGTCAGTGCTAGCACTCATAGCCAAAAAGGTGGAAGACAGTAGAAACCATCCAGTTCGGAGCATGCACTGTATAAATGAAAGGACGTGGCCTCACCACCCAAGTGTTTGTCAAAGGTCCAAATATAGTCTGAGGAAAGTTTAACAATAAAACTGGACTTTTTATAAAATAATTATCCAAGCTCAAATGAAGTAGATAGTAATGCAATAATTTTTTGCTTGCCTATCATATTCTCTGCATTATGTATATATATATAATATGTGAGAATAAATTAAAAATATTGCTGTTAGGGTTCTCATTTATACATGCACAAGTTTCTTCCAAACCAACAAAGTTAAACATGTTTCTAGGATCAGTGGATGGCTGCAGGCAAGTTCCCTCAGTAGCGTATTTGTCTTACTATAATTAGGGCATTTTCCCACTGGAGATCCCCTTGCAGAGGGGTCTTGGGGAGGAGACAAGCCAGTCAGGGTGCAATGTAGCAACGACGAAAAGTACAACTTTCCCCTAGTTCCTAAATGTTTCCTCCCCGCTCCCACTACCACTAGAATTAGACCTTGCAAGTCTGGCTAGACCAGAGGATGTACACTGGTACAGATAGGAACTGAAAACACAGGGAATCCAGGGCGGATGAACCCTACAGGACCAGTGGTGTGAGTGGCGAAACAGGAAGGGTAGAGGGAGAGTGGGTAGGAAAGAGGGAATCGATTACAAGGAACTATATGTGACCTCCTCCCTGGGGGATGGACAACAAAAAAGTGGGTAAAGGGAGACGTCGGACAGGGCAAGATATGACAAGATAACAATTTATAAACTATCAAGGGTTCATGAGGGAGGGGGAGCGGGGAGGGAAGGGAAAAATGAGGACATAATGCCAGGGGTTTAAGTGGAGAGAAAATGTTTTGAGAATGATGAGGGCAAGGAATGTACAAATGCACTTTACACAATTGATGTATGTATGGATTGTGATAAGAGTGGTATGAGCCCCTAATAAAATTATTTAAAAAAAAACAAAAAAATATTAGGGCATTTTCCAAGAAAACAAAAACTCTGGGGCGGGGAGGGTGGGTAGTAGGAGTTAAAGTAGTGAATTCCAAAAGTATGTCGTAGGCAATTCAAGGCCAAGGTCAGTTTAGAGAGGAATAGTGACGTCTGGGAAGATACCAAATGGGTCATCTTGATAGATTTTTCTAGAAGCACCCAGGATGATCAGGGAGACTGATGATAACGTTTTAAGAAAATTAAAATGGAACTGGGAGGAAATGGTTAGACAGTTGCCCCGAGGAATTATTCTCCATCACAACAAACCACACGCTCATTCCTCAAGCGTAGCAAGGGCTATCCTAAGAGAAGTCGCTTGAGAAGCTTTATGTCATCCATCCCACCACTCTGTTTCTACCCTTTCAGACCTCTTCCTTTTCCCAAACCTCAAAGGACATTTAAAAAGGAAATGATTTGAGTCCCTCAAGGACACCAAAACTTTAGTTTTTCCCTGGAGCAAATCAAAGAGCTCAGAATCCTTTGAGGCAAGGATAGAGCGATGGACATATGGCCTTCCATAATGTATAGACCTCGATGGAGGAGCTATGGAAAAACAATAGTTTCACAATTGGGTGTTTTCATTTAATAATGGTTTCTACGAGTTTGTAGAAGTACTCTTACCTGCTCTCATAGAATACCTATTTTATAGTCCTATCATTTAAGTATATGTAATGAAAACTCAAAAACCCACGACTATCAAGTAGATGCCGACTCATGTAGGACAGGGTAGAACTGGTGCTGTAAGTTTCAGAGACTGCAACTCTTTACGAAAGTAGAGAGCCTCCTCTTCCTCCACACAGTGGCTGGTGGCTTCGAAACTGTCAACCTTGCAGATCACAACCCAATGCATAACCACTACGCCACCAAGGCTCCTATCAAATAGCATATGCACTATTATTTATTTATTTATTTATTTTTAAAAACAGTTGCCATTATTCAACACTCAGTCATGGTGACCGAAACTATGTCAAAGTAAAACTCTGTTCCAAGGGCTTTTCAGAGCCCTGGTGACACTAGTGGAGTGCAGGGGTGCACACTGTGGGGGGTGAGGAAGAAGGAAGGACCAAAAGGACGCTGGAGTTCTCAGCAGTGATCCTGCCCCCACCGTGCACACTTTGGACAAGCCATGAGCAGTCTGGGTGGAGTAGGCTTCCCACGACCCTGCCCCACGGCTTCCTGAAGTTACTGTCCTCTCCAATGGGCCAAAATTGAGACTTTCCTCTCCCTTCAATAATGGGCACCACAGCTGCCTGCCAAAAAATCTCAGTGGCATTCAATAACCAACATCTATCTCTTGCTCTGATCCACATTGGTGGCTATGGGTTGGCTGAAGCTGCTGCAGTTTTGATCAACTCTCCTCAGGTCTCTTTGGCCTCGCTCCACAGGTCTTCTCATTCCGGGCCCAGGTTCAATGACCAGCTCTATTTGGAACATGCTGTTCTTATGGCACAGAGAAAGAAATAAGAGCCAAAGCACAATGACTTTGCACACTTCTGCCAGAAGGTGGTATAATTTGCATCTCATTGGCCAAAGCAAATAGCAGAGCCAAACCCGATTTCAAAGGGGAAAGAATGCATATTCCTTCACAGTGGTAGGATGTGTGAAATAAATAATTCGGGACAAAGAGATCATCTACCACAGAACATAAGAACACCTTTCTCCCTGTGTAATTCCCTGTGGATCACTGATTAGTGTTCCCCAAACTATTTCTTTTTTTTTTTTTCATCCTCTTGGCTTCGTTGCTTCCCATTACTGCTTCCTTTAAGATTCGATAAGGCATGTGACTGAGCTTTGGTGAAAGAACTATCAATTGAAATATATAAACTGCTGGTAGGTCTTGTCCATAAAACACTTCCATGCACAGCCCCCTTCTCTCTCTTAGCAAAGTGCAGTCACAGAGCAGAAGGATAGAGAGCCTTTGAGTCCTTGTTTGGAAAAGAGCTTTCAGAGAGAGCCTGTGCCAGACTTCGTGGGGGTGAGAAATAGGCTTTTTATTTTAAGCCACTGAGGTTTTCTTTTTTCCTCAGGAGTTAACCTATTCTGGCTAATTACATTCATAAAAGAGCTCCTCCCCAATGTCGATTCATTTTCTCATCCATTGTAAGGAACTGATATTTTCTTTTTATGTGAACAATGTTAAATTACTTTAAGTTTTCTTCATTTCAATAAAAGAAAGATGTTCTAGTTTAAAGATGAATGTTGGCCAAACCTTGAGAAACATATCCAGGTGCTACTGTGATATCATCCGGAATAGCACCAATTTCTCCCCCAGGACCCGGTACAAAAGTTGGTCCATTCCTAAAACATTGTCCATTATAGAATTAAGCTAGACTCACAGACAACACTTTCTTTTCTCCAGAAATTGATTTCTCATTAGGAAAAAGCAACAGGCCCAGAGACTTCAGCAGACTGTCTAGCTCACTCAGGAGACAGTGGCTCGCACTCCTGGTGAAGCCTCTCACATACACTAGTTTATTACTTTTTGTTAAGCTATTGATGGACGGTCAGTGAAATATTTACTTCTTAGTCCATAAACTGTAAAACCTCTCGGGTGGCATAACTAACAGGAGGGTATTTAAAACCATAAAGGTGCACCAGACAGTCTGATTTGCCACTTGCCTCATGTGTCATTGAGAAAGCAATTTAATCTTTTTGTGCCTCTGTTCCTGCAGCTTTGAAATAGCAATGAAAGTAGGATCTATCTCATCGCTTCAGTATGAGAATCAAATTCATAGAACAGAGGTACAAACCAACTAGGAATGATGTAAGTGGCACCTTGAAGGACTTGCTGATGAAGAGCAAAGACTGCAGCCTTCAGTATGGTTTACAACTCAGTGGAAAGAGAACAGAAATCCTCACCACTGGACCACTGGGTAACATCCTGATGAATGGAGGAAGGATCGAAGTTGTCAAGGATCTCACTCTGCTTGGATCAATGATTATGAAAGTAGCAGCCAAGAGATCAAAGGATGCATTGCACTGAATAAATCTACAGCACAAGACTTTTAAACATTGGTTCTCAACCTTCCTAATGCCGTGACCTTTTACTACAGTTCCTCATGTTGTGGTGACCCCCAACCATAAAATTATTTCTGTTGCTACTTCATAACTATAATTTTGCTATTGTTATGAATCGGGGACCCCTGTGAAAGTGTTGTTTGACCCCCAAAGGGGTCATGACCCACCGCTTGAGAACCGCTGCCTTAAAATGTCAAAAAACAAGAATGTCCCCGAGGACTGAGGCAGGCCTGACTCAACCATGATATCTTCAGTCACCTCCTATGGTTCTGCAAGTTGGATATTGAACCAAGAAGCCTGAAAAAGAATTAGCATATTTGAATTATGATGCTGGTGAATTATATTCAAAGTACCACAGACTGCCCAAAAAAGAAAACAAATCCACCTTGGAAGAATGCCCGTAAGAGATCATCTCACTTAATTTGGGCATGTTTTCAGGAGGAACCGGTCCCTCAAAACTTGGCAAAGTGGAGAGGAAAAAAAGATGGATTGGCAGAGTCCCAGAGCAATTGTAAGGACCCACGGGACGGGCAGCGCTTCACCCTGTCGCTTTGACTTGGGGGCCGTTTCACTGCATCCAACAACAAGTGACAACCAAATAGATAATTTTTCAAAGGTCACATAGTTAATAACTCACACACCCAGACGTCAACGTGAGGAACTTCCAGCTTTGTATTTTATATCTCATTTATGAAAACATACCAACGAGAACCTGAAACTAGACTCACAAACACAGATGCTGTTGACTAAGGAGCATTTTTTTAATCTCGAAAGTTAATTAGTCTGTCTGGCGTACACCATATCCAAATTAAAACCACAGTGAGTAGTCCGTGTGGTTCGTGCCCACTGAGTTGACTATAACCGCATGGGAGCCAAGCAGAATCTTGGTGCATGTAGTCCGCAATCTTGCAGAGGCAGATCGCCGGGCCTCCCTTCTGAGCAACACTGGGGAGGTTCAAACTGCCAGACATTGAGTTCGTTGTCAAGTGTTGCAAGGGACAGTCTCAGTGTCAAAAAATGCATGAGTGACATAACTGTTTATACCACCTGTGTGTTTTCCACACCGGGACCTGTCAGATTGAGCTTTTCGTACAGAGAAAACAACTAACTCGTTTGACTCCATAAAACATCGTCCTTTGAAGGATCTCTTGGTGGAGTTAGGAAGCCCTAAGTAAACCATAAAATGAGATTAAATCCTTGAAAGGAGAGTATTTAGAACAAAATGTCGACCTTGACTCATCTACAGGTAGTACATTAGTGGGTTGACCTGCAGAGAGAGAAAACCCGTCCTCCAGAGCTTCTTCCGAGGCATTTCTGTTTTGCTCTTGAGGCTCATAAGTATGTTCTGAGATGAAACAGTATCTACATTCTTTGTCATATAATGCTTATCTCCCCCAACGATTGTCCTTGGGAGAACAACAAATTTCCTATTGGAAGCTGAGTCTTGGAATGAAACTTCTCAATTGGCTATGAAAGAAAATAACACTATAGAGGGAGGTACTAGAGTAAAGTAAAGGCTCTGTCTCACAAGCCTAGGAATTAACAAAACTCAAGACATGCTTAAAATAAATCAAATAATTAATATAATGAAAAACAAAAAATAAATTGACTCTGGCTCTTTATTTCCTTTCCCGCTTGTAAAATATCCTTAAGAATTTGTATTTGCAGAGCGGGGAGGAGATTATCTTCTTCACATGGAAGATTTAAGAGAAGTTTTGCTTTTCCAACCTCACCTTGGCACATATGTGTCTTCAAGCACCAACCTCCACAAAAATTAAATTTTCTGTTTTTGAAAAGTTCCTACAATCTCTTGCTCATACATATCCTTAAATATACTCTGTCCACATGCTTGCATTCCCTTCCTGTAACATGACAGTTTGCACTCAACATTCGGGTGTGGGTTTAGTTTTCATGTCTCTCACCACTCCCAGGTGCTGTCACTTCTTTCTGCTTCTATGTCATTGTTTTATTGTTAAGCATCTTCAGTCATAGAGAAACCCGATGTCCAACAGAGCTGAACACTGCTCAGGCCTGTACACTGCTCATCGTCCCTGTGATGCTTGTCACTGTCAACAATCTATTTTGATGAGGGTCTTCCTTTTTTCTTCTGGAGGGTCTGAAATGTTTTCTTATCAATCATGATGTCCTTCTCAGGGACTTGGTCCTCCAGGTATTATGTCCAAAGTACCTGAGAAAAAATCTTGCAGTTCTGATTTCTAAGGAGCATTCTGGTTGCACTTCTTCCATGACCGATTTCTTCATTCTTCTGGTAGTCCATGACGTGTTCAATATTCTTTGCTAACACCATAAATCAATGCTTCCATCCTTCTTTTATCTTCCTTGCTCATTGTCCTTATTTTGCCTGGCTTGAATCAGGCATGCCTTCATTCTCAAAGTGAGAACTTGAACCACTTGCTCTTTAACACTTTACAGACATCTTTTGCAGCAGAGCTGCCTGTGGTGGTTACATAAATTCGAGTCAACTTGAAGATGTGAAAGGTAGGTAGAGGTGGAGTCTAGCTTATCAATCATATCACAGCCTGATGTTGCCTCCTTGAGGGCATGACCTTTTCATAAGGAACATCCTGGCAACCTCTCTCTCTGCCTTGACTTTCCTGTTGATGACCCACACTGAGACCTGGGCCAGCTCTGTGATGCCTCCACTGCCATTGGATCCACAAGACTTTGCACCTACTGCCCTGTGATCTTCCTGCCTTCTGCACCATTGCACGTGGCTGCGTGAGTCTGTGGAAGGACTTATGGACTAGTTTCAGACTTAAGGACTTGAGTTGGACTAGGCTGGGATGTTTTCCTGATATACAATTACTTCTTGACATAAAGCTCTTTCTTACATATATATGAGTGTCACTGGATTTATTTCTCTAGTCAACCAGCCCACCACATTGCTTAATATAGTGGTTCTCAACCTTCCTAATGCCGTGACCCTTTAATACAGTTGCTCATGTTGTGGTGACCCCCAACCATAAAAATTATTTTCGTTGCTACTTCATAACTGTAATTTTGCTACTGTTATGAATCGGGCGACCCCTGTGAGAGGGTTGTTCAACCCTCACACAGGGGTCGCGACCACAGGTTGAGAACTTCTGGCCTAATAGAATGATCTTGGACTGCTGCTTTTATGGGTATTGACCATGGATCCATGTAAAATGAAAACCTTGAAACTTCAATATTTCCTCCATTTATCATGATGTTGTTAACAGTTTAGTGGTCCAATGGTAAGGATTTTTGTTATCTTTAAACTGAAAAGTAATCCACACTGAAGGCCGTAGTCTTCGATCTTAATCAGTGTGTGCTTCCAGCTTCTTCACTTTCATCCAGTAAAGTTGTGTCACCTGCAAATCATGTGCTGGATTCTTCCTCCAAACCTGATGACAGACTCTATAAATTCCATCTTCTCAGATCTGTACAGCATACAGATGAAAAAGTATATTGTGAAAGATTACCATCCTGACACACATCTTAGGTTCAATCTAGACACAAGTAACTATTCCCTTCCTCACAATCTTATCCAGAACTTATTATGATCAGCAGGAGTTAAATGCCTATGAATAGTCTTTTAAAAAACACAGAAAAACATCTTTCTGGTATTCTCTGATTTCCTCATAAAGATTGATATCTGGTGAAATAGTGAGATGAAATGTGTTGTTTACTGGCCCTTATAAGTCATATTAGCATGTGATCTACTCCGCCTGGAGATCTGCTATCTATAATGTGAGAGGAACGGCATCTCGCCATTGTCATCAAAAAGATCACTGTAAGATCTACATTGATACACAAGGCTGTCAATGCTGGGGAGATATCCACACACCTACAAGGAAGCCCAGTTAATACAACTATAAATAAAATTACACACCAGTTACTAATGCCAAAGATGAAAATATTTGAGATTTAACAACTGCTGAAGTCTGAAATTTATCAAACGTGCCATCAAGATGCACTAGTTTTTTACTATCAGTATTGGAATATTAAGAAAAAGTGGTGAAGCATCAACAGGTGGCAAATAAAACCTTGGTGATAGAAATTAAGCCAGAAGTTTTCAGACAAAAACTTATGAAACTAACAATCTACTGCTAATACATTTTTAAAAACTTTTATAAATGGTGACCATACACCTTGCTTGATGGAAAATGCAGGACCAAATATACGATATCTCTGGGAAGAGGTGATAGAGCTACTAATATCATCAATTGCAATGATTGTTTATATACAAGTTCAAGATGAAGCTGAATAAACTTAAAGCAAGTCCACAGGAGTCCCACTATGATTTGGCGCATATACTAGCTGAATTCAGACTAGACTTGACCCCTCAACCACTAATGACCAAAGCATCATACACAGAGAAAGCGAAATGCCACTTAAAAGACAGAAAAGAAACGAAAGACCACAATGGAGGTCAGAAGAGATTTTGAAATTTGGTCTAGAATGTAAGGAAGCTAGAGCAATGGGAAGAAATGATGAGGTAAAAGATGTGAAGTGAAAATTTCAAGGTACCACTCAAAACAAAATAAAGTTTTATGACACAGGCCTGGAATTAGAAAATCAAATAGGAACAGCACACTCAAACTGAAAGAAACAAAATTAAATAAAAATCCAAATCTTGAGTTAAATGTTGAAGGACAGTAAGAACAAATATTTAACAATACAGGAAAGATTAAAACAGAAAAGAAAAGACATACACAGAATCAATGTGCCAAAAAGAAATAGACAGTGTTCAAACATCTGGAGACACAGGCTATGGTCAAGAACGTATGGTTCAAAGGAAGAAGTCTATGCTATACTGAAAGCATTGGGGAAAAGAAGGCTTCAGGAATTGATGAGACACAGATTGAGCTGCTTCAACATACAAATACAGTTTAGAAAATGACCGTTCAGAAATGTGCTCAAATATGAAATGTAATCTCTCACAATGCAGAAATTATCAAATAATATCATTCATGTCACGTTCAAGTAAAATTTTGCTAAAGATTATTTTATAAATTGTTGTAACAGTGCATCATCAAGGAACTATTAGAAATATAGCTGGATTCATAAGCGAATGTGGTACAAGGAGTATGATTGCTGATGTCCCACGAATCTTCTTCCATGACATTTACAATTATAGGTTGATCAATAATTATTTCTCCCTGTAAAGGTCAAAAGAGCAAAACAAGATATTTCATTCCATGTTAAGAACACATAATGAATATTTACAAAATAGATTAAAATTAAGTTAGTCTGTGCAATATTATTTTCACAAAATGTTTAAAATATTATGATATTTAAACTTAAGGTTACAAAACAATGAAGTTTTTTGTCAATAGTTACTAATGGCAGTAAGCATCTTGTGTATTTAAGGAATTTACCTAATATTTTGGTAATCAAAAGAACTGAATATAATTTAACATTTCTTATGAAATATATAAAAGGGCAGTATAATAAAAGAGCAAGCATCCATTTTTTTATTAATATATGATTATATTTAACCTTACATAATTATTTAACCAATTATATTGGTCTGTGTTATGGAGAAAAACAAAACAAAAACCATCAAACTGAGGTATTTAGACCTCTCTGCTTTCTAGCTAACAGTGTTCAAAATACTGAGGTCATATAATTTTATATTTAAATACATGGATAGTAATTTTTCATGGTTTTCTATTGTTGCTGGGTGCATCCAAGACAATAAATCAAAAAACACAATACAATTCTGATAAGAGGCCAAGAAATAACCCTTCATGACAATGTGTAGGCCATATATGATCTGTTTCCTGAAATTGAGGTCCCAAGAGACAATTCTCCTTTTGACCTTGCATTCACTTGAGGTTTTACGCCTGTACTTGTAAGGAGTTGCCCAGCCTTGGGCTTGATCTCTTCTGTTCTGTGGCATGTCATTATCTTTCTTGTTTCTTAACATTTGTTGTTGTTGCTGTTGTTGTTTCACTCTATGATTTGCTAGGCCTTATTCTTTTAAACCACTTTTTTGTTAACTGAGACAAATAGGCTTTTTTCCCAAGGTATTTTCTCTCCACGATTCCACTTGGCACTAACCAGAGATGTCACTAAGATATACTGGCTTGCTTTCTCCTCTGATGTGGAAAACAATATTTACAGCCAGATCAATGAAATATATACAAAAATGTATATATAACAAACATATTAAAACACTCTGTAAGTTTCCTACAAGTTTTCAAAGCAATAAATACAGAGACCATTAGATTTTTAAATTAAATGAAACCACTTTCCATTTGTCCAAGTGGTAGGGAATGGGAACCTCTATTTTAAATATTTATTTAACTGAGAATATCTATAGATATTAAGTGTATAGAATTTTTTCATTTTATAAGACAATTCCTTAAAATATGAGTACTCTCAATAACAACAGAGCATAATTTGTTATGTCTCAGGCTGTAAAAATCACTGAAGCATTCTAAATTGACTTTTGGAATTATGGTGAAAATCAGTGGTATGTATGAGAGTGCACCCAAAATAAACCGGAATTTTTTTCAAAGCTATGTATATAAATTGTTTTACAAAACAACCTTATCACCTTCAAAGTACTCTTATCACACTTAATACACTTGTCTAGTTTGTGATTCCAGTCTTGGAAACATTTTTCAAACTCATCTGTTTAGGTGGCTGACAGCACCTCCCGCGTTTTTTTCTTCACCTCTTCTACATCATCAAATTTCTGTCCTTTCATGTCCCTTCCCATTCATGGAAAAAAAAAGTCACATGCTGTGAGGTCAGGTGAGTAAGGTGTGTGGGGCAAGAGAAGCATGCTGGTTTTTTGCCAAAAATTGGCACACTGTGATTGTTTGCGTGAGCAGGCACATTGTCCTGGTGACAAAACCTGTCCCCCTTTTGCCACAAATCAGGCTTTTTTATCTGACACTTTTACACAATCTTTACAGAACCTCTAAATCAGTGGTTTTCAACCTTCCTAATGCTCTGACCCTTTAATACATACAGTTCATCATGTTGTGGTGACCCCCAACCATAAAATTATTTTTGTTGCAAGTTCATAACTGTAATTTTTCTGCTGTTATGAATTGGGCGACCTTTGTGAAAGGGTTGTTCAACCCCCAAAGGGGTCACGACCCACAGGTTGAGAACGGCTGCTCTAAATAGAAAGCTTGGTTAACATTCTGACCTGGTGGAATGATCTTCCTCACATCAAAAACATCAAATGAGGATTGTCTTGTTCTTTGATTTCACTTAACGAGCTTTTTGAGGTGAAGATGGAGTCTTCCACTGGCTTAACTGATGTTTGCTTCTGGGGGTTGTAAGAATAGCACCATGTCTTATCACTAGTATTGACCTTGGGAGGGAACGTCTGGTCGCTTTGGAGCTGTTCTTTCAAAGCATGGCATGTTTCCACTTGACACTCTTTGATGGTCAGTCAGAACTGGAGGCACAAATTTTGCATTCCCAAATCTCCCATTCAAATTCGCTGAACCAAGCTCCGAGTCCAGATAACTTCCCCATTGCTTCAGAGATTTGTCTGTTGGTCTTGGAACACAAGTGCCTGAAATTTGTCATTATTTTCATCCATTCAGGAAGTTGACAGATGTCCAGAATAAGGTTTATCATCAATCAATATTTCACCTTTTTGAAATGAGAAAACTACTCAAGCACTTGAGTTTTTCCCATAGTGCTGTCTTCTAAGGCGTGTTGAACATCATAACAGCTTCTGTGCCATTTTTCCTGAGCAGGAAACAAAATTTCACAGCTGCATGCTGTTCTCTTAAATCGGCCATCACAAAAAATGAAGTTTTAGTGAAACTGCTTTTCCAAAAAATTCACTGTGACCAGAGAGAACTTTCCCGAGCAATACCACTGGGTGCACTAACTCAGAGTGAGTTGCTCAATGCTGGACTAGTGGGGGAAATGTGTGCTCTGAAAGCTCCATCTAACGGAGCTTTATTCCAGTTGTTGGTTGTTTATTTTTCAGGGGGAGCAAGTGGGGGGGGGCTGAACCCCCTCGTATACTAAGACACAAAATATGTTATTATTTAATCTTTCTGATTTTTTTAATTTTAACAAATGAATTTAATTTAGATCTCAACAACTCATATCTGGGTTATGTAGTAAGAGTCCCTAATTCATTCATTAAATGTAATTTCTCTCCTCACTTTGATGCAATTCCTTTAAGTATCATTTTTACCATCTTACTCTGTAGTGGTAGTGAATTCTCTGATGTGGCTCTTCTAGCCATAGTCTTTGTAACTCCCACCAAGACAATTTGTGTCACAAAGACTGAGATTGGAAACCTCCAAACATAATGTATGAAACTCTAACAAGAGGTTTGGTCAGTTTTGCTCTCCAACTTAAAAAGGGCCATCTCACAAGCAGGAATGGAAGAGCTCAATACCATAAATAAAATTGTTTTTAAAGGAATGTAAAAAGTGTTCTCTGGACTCCACGATTGCTGCATGCTGAGTATCATTGGTGCAAGAGACAACACTGTGAGGGGCACCAGTGGAGGGCAGAGGCAGTTGAGAAGAGGCATTCCTGACTGGGAGAACTGTATCCTAAATAATTCTCATTTTGAATCGTAACCTCTTAATTCCCTAGTCGGCCCCATCATTACAAGCATTCCTTGTGAGTTTTGTGGCCATTGCAATGAGTTCTCAAACTCAGAGAAGCAGAAGGTGCCTTTGGAGAGAAGATTGATGTCAGAATTGTTAAAGAAGACTGGGGAGGTGGAAGCATGTCTGACCTCTGTCTCATAGGAGTCGGCCTTGAGCTAATGTTGAGTTGTGTTTTCCTTCGTGCCCTAGTGAAGGTAGAGGAGGGCGGACACCACTGTCACACCATTCTTTCATGCCCCCTAAATCAAAAACTTCCATTCTACTTTTCTTAGTGTTCAGGATCTTGCAATATTTTCAGACCTTCAAATTTCCAAATTATCCTTAGATTACAACTTAGGTCATTGCCATCCAATTTAGCAGTTATTTGTAAGTTCCAATATCCTCACCATAGTTTTTTTGGTAAAATAAACTATCTAAATTCCTAAATTAGCTCACGTCTACCATTGCTTATTTTAATTTTAAAAAAAAAGGATGTACTACACATTTATTCTCTCATGTCAAATATATCGATGAACAGAAAGAGCAGGAAGAAAACATCTACTCCGTGCCAATACTGATTTGCATCTTACAAACACATTTGAATAATTAAAGCATATAAAATATTTAAATGCAATATTAGCTTTACATAAGAAATGCTCAGTAAACAAGGATAAGTAAATGTTTATTATTATTACTATGTTATTGAACTCTCCTACAAATCTGTAAAAAAAAAATGAAGATGCAGAAAATAGAGCTCTGAAAGAGTGTGTGGTTTCTAAGCTGACACAATAGCTAGAAGCGCTATATATTAAATCAACTGGTTTCCCACCACGACAGAACATGACTCAAAGTGACTTAAACTAAATAAATTTTATTATTCAACTAAGACTTGCTCCATGGGTGGAGAACTGGTTAATTCAATAACCTCATAATCAAAGGTTGGGTTCTTCTCATCTTTTCACTCTGAAAAGTTGGCAGTTCAAGTATACAAAGAGATACCTCAGAAAAAAAAGACCTTGGGCTTCCACTTAATTCTAGCCCAATCCAAAAACAATTATTTTGTATGGCACAGCCTTATTTGATGCTCACCCTCATGAAGAATATCATTACATGGAAGCTAAAGCAAAGTGTGGTGAAGAAACTAGATGATGCCAAAATTTTAGAAAGTGTCTGAGGTCTTAAAGGCTTGTCTTCAAATAAGCAGTCATCTAAGTGAGATGTCAGCTAAGCCCACATGGAAGAAGCACACCAGCCTGTGTGATTTAAGGATTGTAAATAATAAAATCCAAATCAAAAGGAGGGAGTAGTGTCAGAACTAAAATCGTAACCTGACTTGCAGAAAGCTCTAAGTAACAGTGAAAGCTCAAAATCTATTTGCAGGTTTCCCACATGGATGAATTCTGGGGAATTCCCTCTGACCATGGTTGAGGGATGTGAATATCCTTTCTATCAGACAGAGAGCTTTGTAAGTCAATTATAGCAGATAGAATTAGGTTAAATATAATACCTTTTCATTCCGTGTCCTTTTTTATGCATTCTAAAGCTGTTTCCCTTTTTTTTTGCTTTCGTTTTGATCAAGGTTTTTTTCTATATTTTGTCCAGTCATTGATGTTTGTTTGTTTGTTTGCTTCTTGTTTGTGTTTTACATGATTTTCTGTATATAAAATCCGGAATAGGTAGATCTATAGAGACAGTAATTTGATTGATAATTGTCTGGGGCATGGCAGGGGCGGCGGAGATAACAACAATGAACTCAAGAAGAAAAAAATCTGAAAGTGATTGTGGTGATGATCACACAATTCATCTGAAGATGATTAAATGATTAAATTGTATGATATGTGAAGTAGATGCCAACAATACTATTGGAAGGGGGAGGACCTGATTATCTTCCAAAAAATTATAGCCACTGAAAACCCTATGAAACACAGTTATATTCTGACAAACATAGCTGTCTCTATGAGTCAAATTAATTAGAATGGAACTATTTTTTTTTTCTTTTCTTTGCCAAGTATTAGCTTGAGCTTTGCCCTAGTTCTTCTCACAGAACAACTAGATCTACAGTGGTTCCAACAGAAACATTCAGACATAATAATGCACAAAAGAACAAAGGACACTTTTTAAGAGTGAGTACGCCTTTCCTAGAAACTTATCAGAGGTCTTTCTCTCATGTTTGAGTGGCCAATGTCTAAAATCATCACAAATAAGGGAAACTAAACCAATGATGATTTGCCTGCATCCAGAAGTACCCACCACTGTGATTGTAGAAAATTTGCAAGTGTGTTAGACCTGATTGACTAGCTAGACAAATCCAGCAACACTCATATGTGTAAGAGAGAGCCTTATAACTAACAGCAATTGTATATTGAGAAAACATCCCAGCCCAGTCCAGATCAAGCCCATAAGCCCATAAGTCTGATACTAGTTCATCAGTGCCCCCTTTTGATTCACACAGCACAAACAATAATGCTGAATACAGGAAAAGCACAGGCCAGTGATGGAGCCTGTGGCAGTAGAAGCATCTCAGCCCTGGTGCCTGTCTCCACATGGCTCCCCCGGCTCCTTGGCTCTGGCCGCCATCAGCATGGCTCCATGTAGCTTGTCAACAGGAATGTGAAGCAGAGAGAGTGTTTGTTCCACCTACATAGAGGAAGACAGGAGTTGCCAGAATCCTCAGGAGGGGGCCAGGCCCACAGAGAGGCATCATTGCTATGACCTGATTGATAGGCTAGACTGCACCCCTTAGCTCAAGTTGACAGGAGATTATGTAAAAGCCACAGCAAGCCTTCTTTGAAGCATGCATGGAGAAACATAGAATATATAACAAAAATGAGGATTCTATTAGGAAGATGATAAATGGGCTGAGTGAATAGAAATTGGGTAGAACAAACAATGCAGACTGTTGCTAATATGCTGCCTCAAAGAGGCAAATATTAATTAAATTAATATGAATTGATTAATTGACCATATAAATATTTGCTGTTATAGAAAGAGAAATAAACAGGACTAAACAGAAGGAAAAAAGACTTAAGTGGAGGAAGGGGAGATGAGCTAAGGGCAGGCAGAAGGAAGGAAGGAAAAAATCCCAACAGAGGCCAGTTTGAGTCACGCTAATTATCTTGTGTGCCATCCGCACAAGCTGGCAGGTAGTTACTGAAAATCATAGAGCACTGCAGGAGGGTGGGTGTACACTAGACAGGCTCTCAGGGATAGAAGTGATTTTAATAGCAACAGGGAGCTGATATTAACCATGGTCAAAAGTGAAGACCATCAAGAGATAATGAGGCTGTCGACTGACTAAGGAGTAGACCCATCAGAAATGATTCCGCAGGGGGCATCACTAACAAAGCAATGATTACTTAATATGAACGACGCCAAATTTTATTTTTTGCAGCTAGAAGAAAACCATTCTCCCTAAAGAATGATTGCAAATAAGAAGTAAGCATATTTTAATTGGTTTAATTAATTGAAGAATAACTTTTACACTCCTCAAAAAGAACAAAGTAGGTGGTCTTTCACTACCCTACCTCAAAACCTACTCTACAGCCATGGTTGTCAAAACAGCCTCGTACTGGTATAATGGTAGGTACATGGACCAATGCATCAGGAAAGAAAACCCAAGAACTCCTTTCTTGATCACCACTTCTAAAATGATAGTAAAGAATACTTGTCATGCCATCTTTTCATTTGTGTGAGAAAGGAACTGGGTCTCCGTTGGCCCAGGAAGACAAAGATCGACATGAAGTAAAGCAATCCATAAACAGGATTCAGTACTCTAGGGCATATATGGATACCTTCAAATGCATTTCCAGAATACTTCCTCGACCCCACTTGGGATGGCCCTACGCAGAGCAGAGTTTCAAGGAACAACCCTGGGCTCCAAGGATAAATACATAAATTATATGCCAGGAATGGAGCCCTGCTGGTACAGTGATTACACACTGAACTATGATCTGCATGGTTGGCTGTTTGAAACCACCAGCAGCTCCGTGGGGAAAAGGCTTTCTATTCCTTAAAAAAATTACAGTTACAGTCACAGAAACCAACAGAGGGTCTCTGAGTCAGCACTGACTCAATGGCAGTAAGAACCATTCAAGGCGTCCTGGTGGTATAGTGAGTAAGGCATTGGTCTGCTACCTAGAAGGCCAGGGGTTCAAACTCACCACCTGCTCTATAGCAGATGTGGTAGTTTGTTTTTGTGACTAACTACACACCTAGAAAGTCCATGGGGTCACTCTACACTGTCCGATAAGATGGCTTGGAGTCAAAATATACCTGAAGCAATGTGTATGTTTGGTTTGGAATATTACAGGATTTTTATAAGTATGGGTTAATAATGAATTTGTGAAAACTTGGCAGCAACCAGTGTCTGCATAGGATTGGTAGGTTGAATTGATACTACCTCTTAAAGTGTACTTTTAAATTTAAGACAGAATTTTCTATTAGCTCTATTCATTGCCCACAGAAAATTTTAATTCACATTTTAATCATCTCTCTCTAACCAGTTCATTAACTAGTGTTTTTATTAAACCCTTTAGTAAAATATACACATCAACTATAGACTAAAAATATACCAAGTGAATTCTGAGTTCCATACTGAGTGCCCACTCCTCTGCTTTCTGTCCAAATATTTGCATATAAATGTGGTTGAGACCTCCCAGAGTTTGAAGAAAAATCAAATCACATTTATTTAATTTCCTAGCTTTTATTGGGCAAAGACTGTAGGAATGTGTGTTCATGTTTCCTACTACTATTTTTAAAAGTAATCATGGTATTTTGGTTTTCCAGGGGGTCGTAGGGGATATGTTTGTTTGTTTTCTCCTCCATGTATAATTTTCTATTTCTGCTACATTTATTTTTATGTGAATTACAAACAACTTTTGTATTGAACTAAAATACACATAAAGAAAACTGCACACATCAAAAGTATAGACTGCAAACTGTACCCATGTGTTTTAAAACAGAATTCAAACTGAAAAACAAACTATTGGTAGCATCACACCTTGTCTTTTCTCTCAACCACTTTTAGAAGAAAGGGTAACCAGTGTTAAAATAAAACTTACATTCAGTCAATAATAGAAATTGATGGAAGCTTTTGAATATATGATTTATAAATTGAGGCAACATTTCTGTTGCTGTTGTTAAGTGCCATCGAGTCAGTTCCAATCTATCACAACCCTGTGCACAACAGAACAAAGCACTGCACAGTGCTGCGCCATCCCCACAATGCTTCCCAGACCTGTGCCCATTGGTGCAGCCACGCTGTCAATCCATCTCAGGAAGGGCCTTCCTTTTTTTCACTGCTGATCTACTTTATATATCCAAGCATTATACCCTTGATAATATGTCCAAAGTATGTAGATGAAGTCTTGCCATCCTTGCCAATAAGGAGCACTCTGGCCACACTTCTTCCGAGACACATGTTTGTTCTTTGAAGAGTCCATAGTACTTTTAATAGGCTTCTTCATCAGCACAATTCAAATGCATCAATTCTTCTTTGGTCTTCTTTATTCAAAGCCCAACTTTCAGATGAAGCAGTGGAAAATACCATGGCGTGGGCCAGGGGCACCTTAGTACTCCAAATAACATCCTATTTTGGGGTGCCATCAAGTTGTTTCCAACTCATAGCAACCCTGGGTACAACAGAAAGAACATTGCCTGGTCCTGTGCCATCCTCACAATAATTGCTACATTTAATCCTACCGTTAAAATCACTGTGTCAAAACAAAAATGAAAACACACAGATATAAATCTAAAATCTACTGCCATTGCATCAATTCTGACTCACAGTGACCACCTAGTGTTTCCCAGACTGTCAGTCTTTAATGATAGTAGCAAATAGCCTCATTTTTCTGACATAGAAAGTTGGTAGGTTTTAACAGCTGACCCTACATTTAGTAATCAAAAACTTTCCTGATGGTACCACCAGGACTCCTTTGCCCTGGGAATCAAAAATATTGTGAAAATGTAAAGAAATTACAAAAGTTCTTATTCCCCATCTAATCAAGATTACCTCTTCTGCATACACGTGCAGTAGAAGGATAGCTGGGTCATGAGGTAGCTCAATTTCCATTTGCTTTAAATATCACCAGA
This sequence comes from Echinops telfairi, assembly GCF_000313985.2. Lineage (NCBI taxonomy): Eukaryota > Metazoa > Chordata > Mammalia > Afrosoricida > Tenrecidae > Echinops > Echinops telfairi. The sequence continues at coordinate 37,459,871 of NW_022111324.1, read as the reverse complement.
TCCCTTTCCACAGAGGCTGTGTGTATCTTCAAGACCACCAGCAGAGGAAGCGCCATCCTATCTCACCACATGCCCTCCAACATTTGTTGCTCTCTGATTTCTGATTTGGGCTATACCCAAGCGTGTTTGATGATATCTCATGGTTGTTTTAATTTGCGTTTCTCTGATGGTTAATGATCGGAAGCATTTTCTCATATGTTTAATGGCCATTCGTGTTTCCTCCCTGGTGAAACTTCTGTTCAGGTCTTTTCTCTACTTCCTCGGCCGGGTAACTATTGTCCTCTTTTTGCAGGCTAGGAGGGTATTGGAGGTTTTACAAATGAGCTCTTTGTCTATTGTGTCATTGCTAAAAATCCGCTCTCAGTCTGTGGGGTCTCTTGCTACCTTCTTGGTGAAGTCTTTTGATGCACACAGGTGTTTTATTCTTAGTATATCCCACTTGTCGATATCAGGTTCACCCGTGTATATACCCTGCCCTATTGCAGTTAGCCTATGTATTCCCTGAGCCAAGGTTCTTAGGTTTGTCCGGATTCCTTCATTGATGGTCCTGACAGTTTGGGGTTTTACTTCTAGGTCTGGGTTCCACCTTGAGTTCGTTCTTATGCATGGGGTGAGGTACATATCTTGTTTCATTTTTCTACAGATGAATATCCATTGCTTCTAGCACCACTTGTTAAAGAGGGCATCTGCCTCCCACTTGATACTTTTTGAGCCCTTGACAAAGATCAGTTGTCTATGTGCTGTTGTTTTTAATTTCTGGGTTTTATGTTCTTTTCCATTGGTCTGAGTATCTGTCATTATACCAGTTCTGTGCTGTTTGGCCCACTGTAGCTGTGTAGCAGGTGTTAAAGTCAGGTAAGGTGAGCCTCTGACTTTGTTCTTCTTCTTGAGGAGTTCTCTGCTAATTCTGAGATTCTTCCATATACATATGAAATTGGAGGTCAGCTTTTCCAATTCTTTGCAGAAGGTTGTTGGATTTGAATCAGGATAGTGTTAAATTATATAGTGACATGGGTAAGATTGACATCTTTACTATATTGAATCTCTTGATTCATGAGTATGGGCTATTCTTCAATTTGTGGAGGTCACTTTTGGTTTCCTGTAATATGGTCCTGTAGTTTTCCTTGCATAAGTCTTTTGTTTTTTTGTTAAATATATCCCTAAATATTTCAATTTGATCAAGAAGGGTACTTCCTTATTGATCTTCTCTTCCATGGTCTTGTCTGATTTATATAGCAACCCAATAGACTTTTGTTTGTTGATCTTGTATCCTGCCACTCTTCCATATTCCTCTATCACTGTCAGTACTCTTATTGTGGAGCTTTGGGGGTTTTCAATGTATAGAATCATGTCAAATCATCCCTGCATCCCTGGGATGAATCCTACCTGATCATGGTGGATGATATGTTTTATATATTTTTGTATTCTATTGGCCAATATCTTGTTAGGGATTTTTGCATCTAAATTCATTAGAGGTATCAGTCTGTAGTTCTGTGGGATCCTTGCCCTGTTTGGGTATCAAAATTATACTGACTTGGGATTTTACCATGCTTTTCTATTCTCTAGAATAGTTTGTGGAGGATCTGTGTCAGAGCTTCCCTGAATGCTTGGTAGAATTCTCCTGTGAAGCCATCTGGCCCAGGAGCTTTTTTTGTTGGTAATGTCTTAATAACCGTATCTATTTATTATTTTTCTCTTGAGGTTCTTGACCTTTATCTGGAATACTCTAGGGAGGGGTTGTTTTTCAAAATATTTGTCCATGACCTCCACGTTGTTGAAATCATTAGAATACATACTTTCATCGAACTTTGTGATTATCCTATTCATCTCGTTGGGGTCCATGGTGATTTCCCCTGTTTCATTGCTCATTCTGGCTATTGATGTTTGCTCCTTCCTTTCCTGCTTGTGCTTGGTGGATGTTGGTCTTCTGACCATAGTGAGTCAGCATGGATTTTCCACCATGCTGGGTGTTTTATGGCATCTTTTTTGAGTTCCCTTTGTCCTGGAAGAGTCTTGCCTTGTTGTCCATCTTAATAGATAGTTTGGCAGGGTAGAGAATTCTCAGGTGGGCTTTTATTTTTCTTTCAGCTTTCAGAAAATGTTACTACACTCTCCTCCTCTTCTTCATGGTTTCTGCTGATAGGTCTGAGCATATTCTTACCTGAGCACCATTGTATGTGACCACCTCTTTTTCTCTTGCTGCTCTTAAAATGTTCTCTTTTTCCTCAAAGCTGGATAATTTAACTATTATATGCCTTGGAGAGTTATTCCTGGGATTTAGTCTAATTGGCTTCCTCTCTACTGCCTGTATGAGTGTATGATTCTTGTTCATTAAGTTGGCTAAGTGGGTTTTCAGAAATTCCCTTGCTAATTTAGTCAACTTCTTTATTTTGGCTTATTCTGATAAACCAAGTATTTGAATATTGTTCCTTTTCATAGCATCTGTCATTGATCTCAGAATTTCTTCTGCCTCTTTGATTATCTTGTTTGACTCTCTTTCTCATTTGTTGAAGTCTGCCCAATTGTCATCAAGATCACTGGTACAATTCTCTGCCTCCTCTAGTCTGTTCATGAGATCTATGATCTTGTGTTTAGCCTCTGTTACCTCATCCATTAGCTCCTGTATTTCCCTTTGGTGCATGGACTTCATCCCCTATATCATGGACTTGATCTCCTCTATCATTGCATCCTTATTCTGCATTGCTTCCCTTATCTCCTGTAGTACTCCAAGCAGCCTTCTGAAAAGTTCTTTTTGTGACAGATCCATGTCTGATTCTTCTATGAGTGTCGTAATTCCACTGCTGTGTTTTGTCTTTCTTGTTTTCTTGTTGAGGTACACAAAGGACCACATCCTGGAGTTGAAAGTGTTTTCACCAAGGAATTGTTTTTCCCCTTTCTATATTGGGCTTGTGGGTGCCCTGGCTTCAGGGCTGTGCCACACTGGCCCCCAGAGAAGGGGGACTAACTTAGCAGAGAGGGTTTTGGAGGCCTGACTGGAACTGAATTTGTGCCTGACTATCCAGTTGTGCTCTGTGGAACTGCATTCTGATGTAGGTAAATATAACAGAGCCTCTTTGATGGCTGAAAGTTATTGGCTAACTGTCTATAGTTACCCACACTGATAGGAGTGGAGCTGGGAGAGGCAGGTAGGCCATTCCTGGCTGGCAAGAGGAGTTGATAAGCCTTAGAATGAAAGCACAGGGTGGCTAGCAGTGCAGGGCAAGCTCTCAGAGGCTCTCTGCGAGCCTAGAATTATAACCACTTTAGATAGTCTGGGGAAATTACTGCTCGCTGCAGGACTAGGGTGCAGGAAGGGGTGCCAGATGCCATTCTTCTGGGCCTGAGGCAGGGTTAGCAGAGCCCTCAGACAGACCTAGTGGGCTTAGAGCATTTCAGTGCATTCTTGAATTGCTTCGTGGGTGAAAATCAAAGGGGGAGGTCTGAACTGAACCCTAGTACACTGAATCTAGTTTTAGCACCCAGCCTCCCAGTCTTGAACTCCTTAAATCTTAATTTTCTGGTCTGGCAGCAGATGCACCAGGCAGGTAATCTTACCTGGACGCCATCTTGACAGACTCCTTATCCATGTAATCTTGATCAACTTTTGGCTAATGTTCAGTTTAAAGACCTGTTGCCATCGAGTGGTTTCAGATTCATAAAACAGAGCAGAAAGGTCCTATAAAGTTTCCAAGCCTAATGGTTATGAAAGCAGAAGGTAACATTTTTCTCCCTCTCACTGGCTAGCAGGCAAAAACGGCCACAGCAGAAACAGGGCTCCGCAGTTTGAATAGTGCTATCCAAAACTCAATACAGTATCAGACTGAAGATCTCACCTGCTGCGCCTTTCTGTTCTAAACTATGCTTCACAGCAGCCAGCTCTGTCTCGGAACGCCTCTTCGTGGCAGACATTTCCAGGGTTCTTGAGTTACAGATCTCCCACCTTTTTAGTTTCTCCCTTGTGGACCCTAGCTTATACCTAAATCCAAGTACCTTCCCTATCAAATCTCTTTAATTGTTTTTCTGTTGATTTCCAAATTCTGCTTGCTTGAGAGCTACCTCTTGAAGTGGAAATGAAATCTCTAAAGTGGACTGTCTCTTATCAAAATTATCATTTTCAACATTGATGTCATTTAGGAAATATTAAATATGTTTCTGGGGGTGGAAATCTTGGCAACAGATACCGGCACACCTGATGGATGTAATGAGTGTCACGGAACCCATCATCACACAGTGTTGAATTGGCAAATCTATATATGCAAATATGTTTTTAAAGTCAAGCAAAGAAAGCACCATTTCTCTACAAAACCGTTCTGATTTTCCTTATAGATTTTGAAAATGGTGCTGCTCTTACCTTTATCAGCTTAAAAGCATCAATAATGTTAAGTGCTCTCTTCCTTTTACTCTCTCATTTCCTAGACATGCCCAACAAAGCTCACCCTGTTCTCCTGAAGTAGAGGCAGAGGAGCCTGCCTGTCTATAGTGCCCACCATTAACGGGCTTGTCACACAGGCCATTGTTACATTCTCAATCCCACCCTTATCTCTCGCCAAATTCTCAAAAACACCCTGCATTGCTCTATAAGACTTCTTAGACCATCAGGCAATCTGGCACATAATGAAAGCTCTCTCTGTGTTTGGGATCACAAAATTCCTAAAGATGAACACTGGAGACATTCACTAAATTTTTGGAATTTGTCCAACTCTGAGATTTCCTTCCTCTGTTACATTTCAATGTGCAACTAAATATAATTTCCCCTCCTATTTCACCTGCTAGACTCTCCACAAAATGGTCTCATCTCCAGTAGAATGCACCACGAGTTGTGGTGTTTGCTTAATTGTCTTGCACATAGCAACAGGCCCTCCACAGAGAAATAAGAAGAAAAAAAAGATCGTGAATTATCCAAATAAGTTTTTCATCTCCTTCTTTTTCTATTTCAGAAGTCTTCCATTTCTCAAAATTTGTAGAGACTTTGGAGACATTCTCAAGCAAATAAACAAAAACAATTCTGAGTCATAATGACCCTATAGGACAGAGTAGAACTGCCCCCTGTGGGTTTTTAAGATGTTTTGAACCGCTGACTTGGTGGTTAGCAATCCAACATGGAACCCACTGTGCCTACAGGAGTCCTTTGAAGAATGCAGGGAAATCGAACACCCAGCCTGAAACCTCCTGAGGACATTTCTTTGGCTTTCTGGTCTTACAGATTTTTCAAATGCCCTGTATATCTGAAATATCTGGTAGCAAAGGGTGAATTCCCTAGAGATGGTCTGTGAGGTGCATGTAACAACATGTAACAACATTCCTCTCTTACACTGAGAAAACTTTCCAGGGCCACCACTCTCACCCAGAACCTGTTTTACCCCATTTCAACCTAGGTTCAAAATCTGGCAGAATTGGTAAAAGGGAACTCTGGGCTCCACTGTAGAATGTTAATTAAATCTTGGCTAGAACTTGAGACCTGATAAAAAAAGTCAAACTCATGATAAAAATTTCCATAACTTTTGGATTCTCCCAAGATCTGCCTCAGCATGGATATCATAAATCAACATCCCATCCCACCCAACAATGAAAGACAAACAAACTGATGGTTCTTTGCTATGTCTCTTCCTAAAATAGAATAAGGAAATCATTGAGCCTGACACAAATCAGAAGCTCTGAAGTCCAGTTCTCTCCCCAAGGATTGAAACTAAGACGGTAGTTTTGATGTCTGTTCGGCCTTCCCTTCCCACTTTCTTTCTTCACTTCATCATCATCAGTTCTCTCTTTTTCACCTATAGCTCTTCTCTTTCCCACCCCAAAACCCTACATCCCCCCCAACTCCCTCAGTCACTTTCTCCTCCACAAAGGGCTTCTCCCACTCAAATGCTATCACATGTGACCTTGGACCACCTCCAATTTATCCAGCCTCCAAAGTAGACTCCATTTCTACCCAGTACTGCTTTTTCTAGGACCCATGGTGGATAAAGTTTTCTACTTCACTATGAATTATCTTATGTCCCATGTTTCACATGCCCTGTCTTCTTAATCATATCCAAAGCCACTTATGCCATGAGCCCACAAACTGTAAACTCCTTGGAAGCAGAAACAAATTAATATTTTTTCTCAATTCCACATTATCAAATAGGTTGTTTTATACCTAACAGAGGCTCTATACTTTTTCATAAAGTGTAAATTTTTAAGCATAAATTATTATAAAATTGCTTTAATTTAGGCAAAAAGCAGGTTGGATTTAGAATTCAATGTATTAAATAAGTACAATTGTATTCCATGCACATTTGAAAAAATTTACAGTCAGAGAAGCTATATACTTGATCTGTTTTCTTTCTATTGTTTATTCACTTTTATTCCCCATAAAAATGGTTATTATGATATACTCACTGTGACTAATCACAGGGGTGGTAGGAAGTACAGTTAATTAACATTTGCCAAAAACTTTAAAATTCTCAGCTTAAGATAGTTTATGGTTCTAAAACCCCTTTACTATAGTCTATAATGGTAGAATGGTCTAGTTTGTCTCTTTGCACTGAAAAATGAAAGATCATAAAGAATGGAAGCACATTAAAGATACCATGAATACTGAAAACCGTGGAAGCATCTAGTCTCCTGATTTCAGTGATACTCATTCTAAAACAAATTTTGAAAGCATTTTTAAAACAGTGATGGCTTCTGAATTATGGAACAATTTCCTTGAATTGCCGCTCATCCAGGCACAAAGATTTTTGAAATCACCCTAAATAAACAGGTTGCTTCTCACCCAGTTAACTTAATGTTTATGTAAATTTTAATATGCACAGCAGTGCAGTAAGGCAGAACTAGTACAGAGATCAGATCTGACCTTTAGTTACACAAAGCAAAGGAGAATCCAGCTCAAAGCTGCACACGAATGATGCTTCTGAGGCAGAGGTCAGACAGGCTTCCAACTTGCAAGTTTCTTTTCCTTATTCTGACCTCAACCATCCCTCCCACAACACTCAACCTCGCACTGGATTTGACGGTCCTCCTCAATAGCTACACAGAAGTCACCACAAACAATATTCATTATTATGGGGGTTTCTTAGACAATTTAACAAGCTCCGACAAGTCAGGATGAGAAAGCATTAAGGATACAGTCCTTTTCCACAGCAGCACTTCTTCATAGTCATGCCTGCAAGCACATTTTCTTGCAGGCTTTGGTCTCTTTCTGGCTCTCCGTCTCTTAGTCACAAGGCTCATAGGCCTCTGCTCTGCTCAGGTAAGAGCTACAAAGCTCTTGAGGAACTGAAAGATACCCATTGGGCACCCCACACCGGAATCCAGCCTCCTGCCCAAAGACCTTCAGCATTACTCCTTTCTTGGGCCCACTGCTCTGTCCCAGGGTCCTGGCACCATTCCTCTACTCTGATGGAATACCTGACACTTCTGTTACCACCACCAGAATGTGATATTGCTCACATTCTGCTGGTGTTTCTTCTATGTTTATGGTCCTGGGTGTCCTCTGTTTCTGTTTCTGAGCTAGCTCATTTTTACCTCGAGAGAAATGATAAAACTGAATAATCCCCCAAGATAGAGTCAGCTACACCTTATTTGGAGGCTCCCACTTAGTCACAGGGTGCGAATTACAATATGGCTAGGACAGCCACAGCAAGCAATTTCACTTTACCACAAAACTTCCCATCAAAATACTAGTAATTATTAACTAAACTCAAATTAGATGAATCACAATATAAAACCTGGAAGGTACTTATTGTTGTTTTTCGGCACCATCAAGTCAGTTATAACTAACAGCACTCCTATGAACAACAGAACCAAACACTGCCCTGTCCTGACCACTCTTCACAATTGTGCTTATGTTTCAGCCCATTGTTGCAGCCACTGTGTCAACTCACCTTGTCAATCCATCCGTCCCACTGCCTCTCTGCCTTACAAAGCATGATGTCCTTCTCCAGGGACAGGTCCCTACTTATAACATGCCCAAAGCACACGAGATGAAGTCTAGTCATCCTCGCCTCCAAGGAGCATTCTGGCCATAGTCTTCCGAGACAGACACCATAACTCAAATGCGTTGTTTCTTCTCTGATCTTTCTGATTGAATGTCAAACTTTCACATGAATATGAGGCAATTGGAAATACCATGACTTGGGTCTGGCATATCTTAAGCCTCAAGGTGAAATTCTTACTTTTCAATCCTTTCAAGGGGTCTTCTGCAGCAGATTTGCCCAATGTAATGTGTCGTTTGATCTTGTCTACTGCTTCCATGAGCATCAATTGTGGATCCAAACAAGATTAAATCCTTAACCCTGCAATCTTTTCTCCATTTTTCATGATGTTCCTTACTGGCCCAGTGGTGAGAATTTTTGTTTTCTTTCCATTAAATTGTAATCCATATTGAAGACTGCAATCCTTGATCTTCATCATCAAGTGCTTCAAGTCATCCTCACTTGCTGAAAGAAGAGAAAACCAAAAATATGTTTATTTGTGCTTTATTGACCAAGCAAAAGCATTTGACCGTGTGGCTAATACCTAACAAACTGTGGATAGTCTTAAGAAGAATGAGAATTCCAGAACAAGTCATTGTTCTTAAGTGGAACCTGTACATGGATCAAAAGCCAATTGTGGAAAAGGAACAAGAGAATATTGTGTGATTTAAAATCTAGAAAGGTGTGCATCCGAGTTGTATCCTCTTACCATAAATTACCTGGTAGAATGTAAATACATAAACACATATCTTAATCTATATCTGATATATATGGCACTAAGATACGCACAACAGAGACAATGTGATAGAAACATTTAGATAGGGAACGATAATACGATGCTATTAAATCCAAATTGAAAGGGAGAATTTTCCCTTAATAAAAATATATTTTAACATAACTTTTATTTTTGCAAATACATAGAGATGCTATTGTAAATATAGATGCATTGTTAACATTTGGCTATGAGGCAAAGTTGCAAGCTATTGATTGCTATGGGGCTTCTAAAGAAAGCCAATGTCTGAATCAGCGGGTGGCTGCAGAGATGTGCCCTCAGTAATGCCTTTGTCTGTGCCTTCGAGACAGTCTGATCCCATCTGTGTTAGACAGGGTTCTCTAGAGAGATAAAACCAAATTCCTGATAATTTAATATATTTATTTATAAAGATAATTAGATATATAATGAGAAATGAACTGTTAAATCATATACAGATAAATATATAATACAAGAAATAAACAGTTAAATTAGAAAGCACTACAAATGGCTTAGTGCTACTCAAGTCCGTGAGAGAAAGTTGAGAGACTAGCAGTCCTTCAAGTCTCTGTCTGATGCCAGATCTTCCTCTATTTGTAGAGAGCTAGGCTATGTCAGCACAGCAGCCAACACAAGGCAGGTCACCAACCGCCAGTCCCCAGCTCCAGAGAAGTCTTAAAGGGACCTCAACTTACAGCGACACAGTCCACAGGCTAGGCATCCCACAGGCAGTGTAGCCTTTAAATTGAGGACAGATGATCACAGAGCAAGAGACAAGAAAGGCAAGGCTCACCAAGCCATTTATCTCTCTGCCCTTCAGTCAATCGCACCTGCGTTTATCAGCCAGGCTGGCACAATAAACTATCTCACCATCCACGCAGTGTCTCCTGAGGGAATCACTTTAGCCAATTAAACTTAGGGCAGAGGAGTGAGCTCAAAAAGTTAGGACGACTCTTTTATGGGTTTCCAAACAATCACGGGCACTTATTATCCACACTGGTTAAGAAAATTGAAAACTGTATCGGTGAGAAAGAGTTTAGGAATGTTGCCCTGAGGTTTTCCCCTCCCACCCACCCATCATAACAATGCACCTACTTATTCTTTTAGGATAATAAGAGCTGCTCTACCAAAATATCATTGGAAAACTTTATCCGATGCCCTTACAGCCCTGTTCTTGCCCCTCTAGACTTAGTTCCTCACAGAACTGTTGTTTGGATGCAACATATGTCAAAGAGCAAGGATTCCTTTGGACAGTGTTAGAAAGATGGAAATCCACTTTCAGAAATGTATAAACCTAAATGGGTGATAAATCAAGAAACAACAG
>NW_022111324.1:37445790-37449691 GCF_000313985.2 Echinops telfairi | reverse complement strand
TCTGTATTCAACAATTCAAGCAATTCATTAACCCCCAGCCCTGTATTCCATTCCCCCTCCACCTCTTCTGATTTCTCTTCTCCCTCTTACAGACCTCTGTCCTTAACACCTGTTAGCTGTCCAAACCATTGCTTCATCTTCCCACTCATGCCCTCCCTCCCTTGGAAGTATTTTTCTTATGCTTGTATATAGTTGAAAAAGCACTAAGTGCACAAACACGCTATCTACTTCCATGACTTCTTGATCACATATAAACTTTGGAAAAAGGGAAGAATCCTAAAGATAACACAATTTTGATGTGAGAAGTAACTCCATAACAATCAAAACAGTTCATGCTCATTTGGTGCATCAATGATCCCATGAATCAGAAACAATTTTTTTTAAATAATACTTTTAGAGCTCTTATCACAATCCATACATGGCTCCAGTGTGTCAAGCACATTTGCACATATGCAAATCATCATTTTCAAGGCATTCTCTTCCCACTTGAGCCCCTGATATCAGCTCCCATTTCTTCCCCCTCTCTCCCCCGCCTGCCCTCCCTCATGAACCCTTGATAAGTTATAGACTATTATTTTCCTATCTTACATCATCCTCCATCACCCCTTACCCACTTTTCCATTATTCGTAGCCCTGGGAAGGGGTCCTAGGTTGATCCCTGTGATTAATTCCCCCCTTCTCCCCCCACCCTCCCCTAATCCTCCTGGTATCTCTACTCTCCTTGTTGGCCCTGAGGGGACTGCCCATCCTGGATTTCCCGTGTTGTGGGCTCCCATCTGCAGCAGTGTGCATGTTCCAGTCCAATCCAACTTGCAAGGTAGAATTGAGGTCATGATAGTGGGGTGAAGGACTGAAGAGCTAGAGGAAAGTTGTGTGTTTCATTGGTGCTATACTGCACCCTGACTGGCTCATCTCTTCCCTGTGACCCCTCTGTGAGGGGATGTCCAAACCACCCACGGATGGGCACTGGGTCTCCACTCCACATACCCCCTCACTCCCATCCACACTGGGCATGGTTCTATTCTGGGTCTTAGATGCCTGATTCCCCAATCCCTTCGACACCCCATGACCACACAAGCTGGTGCGCTACTTCCATGTGGGCTCTGTTGCTTCTGAGCTAGAAGGCCACTCGGCTATCCTCAAGCCTTCAAGACCCCAGATGCTATATCCTTTGATAGCCGGCACCACCAGCTCTTCTCGCCACATTTGACCATGCACCCATCCTGTCTCCAGCTATCGTGTTGGGAAGGTGAGCATCACAGAATGCTGGATTGTTAGAACAAAACATTCTTGTGTTAAAGGAGTATTTGAGTCAAGGCCCAACGTCCATCTGCAACCCCAATTCTCAACATATAGATATGAGTACATAGCTCTATTCCTCTCTCATTATATATATTTACATATGTACATGCCTATATGCAGGCCTCTAGAAATGTCCTCTGCCTCCTGGTTCCCTTCTCTTCCTCCTTTTTACTTCCCTCTTGTCCCACCATCATGCCCAGCCCTCACTCGGGTGCAGTAATTCCTCGCTGCTCCATTGCCCTTGACCAAGCCCCACTAGGCATCCCAGGACCTTCCTTCCATTGATTTTAGCTCAGTTGTTTTTTCCTTGTCGCTGGGTTGGTCGCTCCCATTTCCTTTCCCCAACCTCCCCCCTCCCCTGCATCCCACCCCACAACCGCTGGTCCCTTTCTTTTCATCTCCAAATTATTTATCCCGCCTATCTTATCGAGATAGATATGCAGATACATCAATAAGTGCGAAAACCAGGCAAAGCTAAATAAAACAACCAAGGGAGTCAAAACCAACAGAACAATAACAACAGCAGAAAGCAAGAACAAAATAACAATAACAAAAAGAAAGCGACTGACAAAACTGGAAAAGCCTATAAATAGTTCAAGGTCTGTCCATTGGCCTTTACAAGTGTCTCCAGTGGAGTCTGATGGGGAGCCACACTCTGTCTCCCAAGTCTATTTTTGGTATTCCTGGGGGTCTCATCAGTCTGCTCCCCCTGCTGCTCTGCTGCATGCCTTCAGCTGTGTGAATTTTAGGAAGCATTAAAAATAGTTTTAAAAGAATGTCCCGTAAACCGAAAATGCCCTTGCTGTCAACGTGTGAAAAGGATCTCTGGTGGTGTCGTGGTGAAGCATTGGCCTGGTCAGCAGTTTGAAACCACCAGCCACTCTGCAGGAGAAAGATGGGCTTTCGCTCCTGTAAACAATTATCATCTTAGAAATTCACAGGGACAGTTGTACCCTGTCCTTTAGGGTTGCTATGAGTCGGCATTGACTCTCTAAGAATAAGTTAGGTTGTTTTGAGAAACATATTACTTGCAGAGGTGAAACAAATTTTACAGGCTTACTTATGCCCTCTAACGAGCACTAACAGAGAATACGTTCTGGTTCTGCCTCTCGCCGCCGACCACCCCCCCAACAACAACGACACCATCGTCCTCATCTCCTTCAGCGTCTCAGCCTTGTCCATTGTAGGACTGCCTCTTATCAGGGCTGGAGATGCAATGTTGAGAGGCAAGCACTTGAAAGATCTCTTTGCCTTTATTCCTCTTCATCTCCTGCTTACATCTTATGCAACCAAACACAGAGCCCCTTTCCTGATTTCTGCTAACAAAGAACCATGGCAAAGATGCCCGCTTGCGTTTACCTCTTGACAAGCTGTATCTTGATGACATACTCAGAAACTATTTTGAACCAAATTTTCTTTTTCTCACGATTGCCTCGCACCTCATCTCTATTTCCTCGAGACACAATTGATAGTGTGTTTCTAGCCTTTACCCATTTATGTTATCACAAAGCTTTCCAAAGCCGTCAATGACTGCAACTGCAAAGAAGGGTCTCTAATCTAACCGTGCTCCAGCATAGAAGCTGGGCTCTATGCGCTGGTAATAGGCGCCAGATGTAAAAATCTTTCTCTGCCGCAGGAGCTCTTGGAGCTTTTAACATGTTAATGTGCAGTACAGTGTAAGTCCTCGAAAGGGATAAAGCATGTAGCATTTCCCAGTCTGATTGTAAGAATGAAACTCGTTTCCACAGCATCTCGTGCTTTCAGCAATTATTCTAAAACCAAATATATTGATGTGTCTGCTTCCCTGCTGTTATATTTCTTTTACACTCAGCTAGAATATTTAATCCTCAGAGGCAGGCTTAGCTCTATCCTAGATACAAAAGAGCTGAGATGATACTGAAAAGGCTGAGATGATTCAACATCATCTCGCTGCTATTCTCGATCCTTCTGAGTGCTCCAGTCTCTGAGATCATGTGCTCTCCTGGACACATCTCCCAGCGGGAGCTTCCTACCGAACTGCAGCTTTGAGCTGCTCTTTTCATGTCTATGTCTTGGCCAAGGAGGTTATTAGACCCTCCTACCTACAGCCAACCACAACTTTAGAGCTCCACATCCTCTAATTAGGTATTCTCCTCATCTGGGTAATATACCGTATATACTCCAGTACAAGTTGACATGAAAATCAGCCAAGGCACCTAATTTGACCACAAAAACTGCATTAAAAATGTCCTGAAAAACTTGGCTTATACACGGGTATATATGGTAGTTCTTGCTGCGTATGCCTAGTACTGACTTTTGTCAGTTGCTATTGTTAAGCACCATTGAGTCACAATGGCTCCAACTCACAATGGCCCCATGTACAGAAGGAAACACTGCTCAACTCTGGGCCATCCTCACTAACATTGCTACATTTGAGCCCATTATTGTAGCCAATGTAGCAGCGGTCCATCTTCCTACGTGTTCTGTTTTTCATTGATACTCTATTTACCGTCCCACAAGTCTTTTTCTAGGAATTGGTCCTTTTTTGATAATATGTCCAAAGGAAGCAATCCTTGAACAGTTACATAGTCTATACTACCTACTCCGTATTGTGTGATAT
>NW_022111324.1:37441113-37443327 GCF_000313985.2 Echinops telfairi | reverse complement strand
TGCTCCCGTGTGCTCTGATCAGACATGCCCCTCTCCCTGAGCTGCAGCTTCAGTGCTATCCTCTGAAATAAATTCTTCTGGGTGGAGGGGCAGGTGTCCAAGTAGTTGGGATTGGGGCCAGCCCCTCAGACCTCTCCACTGGTTCCCTACTCCATGCTGGCATGTTGCATTCACATCTTGGAGCACTGTCAAACCCATTTTTTATGCTATAGAATATCTCCAAATTTGACTGGAGTTTGGTAGTATTCTCAAAATCAAACCTATTATTAGTTTAAAATTTAATTCAGAAACTTCACAAGGAGTTCCCACATTTTTCTCCAAAAGCATGGGAGTTTTGAAGCCATTGTCTCATCTTCTTCCACATATTATCCCCATCATTCATTTTTCATGAGAATAGTAATCATCTATTAAAATTTGAAAGAAAAATCACATGATAAAATTCAGTTGTAAAATCATGCAATTTGAAATCAAAATATTTTTTAAATATTCTACATCGTTTAACAGTATATCCTAAATTCTCAAACTCGGATCAATTTCTAGGACAAGGAAATAAAACAAGCACTATGTTATTGTTTTCTCCCAGAGATATTAATCCATCAAAAATTATCAGAAGGGATAATTTTACCTGCGATATCTTATCTTTCCCAAACTAAAATTAGAATTACAATTTCCAAAAGTCAGTTGCCTGCAAATCAGGTAGAACTGCTCCACAGGACCTGAATGGCCCACTTAGTGTGGGACTATAAGGTGACAAGAGCACGCTTGTTCAACTGCTGGAGGGAAAAGAGACTGTCTTCTTCTACAAGATTTACAAAGCCTCAGAAATCTTAGACAGGGTCACCATGAGTTAGAATTTACTTAACAGTGGTTGGAATTTTTGGACCTTTTGGAAGATTACCAAGTATGTCTTAAGAGACGCCAATGGGTAAGTTTAAACCACTAACCTGGGAATAGCGTACTCGACCATTTTGCCACCCAGGAATTCCTCACTTATCACTGCTTATACTTGTCAGTTTCCTCAATCATGATCCTTACACTAATATCTTAGAAGTCAGGGTGTGTATGTTCTGGTACTGTAGAATGTATAATTATTAAAATTGCCTTTATTGGGATATATTATTTTCTCTTTTAATAAAATGTGTAGGGTTGGTTTACTTCTTAATGGCTGCAGGATATAAGAAATGTGTTGTCAAGCTTCAAACTTCTGTCATAACCCACATGATCTGAGCATTGCACAACCTGGGATACCGGTAAAAGACCTGGAGGTACAGGAGGATTCAGCACTGTGAAGGGACGGGCTGCGTTTACGAGAGATGGATCACATCGGAGGCACAAGATCAAAGAGAATACGACAAACAAAAATTTGACTTGAGTGGGAGAAATGAAAACGGTATTTATTTTGAAAAGTTATAAGATGATATAATTAATAACTAATTAATATTTTGAATTACATTGATTAATATTAATTAGTTAATATTTTACTTAACTTTAATTAATATTTCCCAAAGAAATCCATATGAAGGAATAACTATGATTTCACAAGGGAATTGGGCTGAGACTTAACTGAATAGAAATGTTGCTAGAGAAGATCGTTCAGGAATAACATTTACATTTGGAGCACAAAGATGTGGCTGTTTGGGAACTGGATAAAATCTCTTTTACTAGAGCACAGGTATTATTGAAAAGAACAACAGGAAATATTTTATACCAAGACGCCTTATCATGTTTGACTAAAGATGCCTTACCTCTACTTTTCCTGAATGCCTTATTTAATACAATTGGAAAGATTTTATTTTTAAGCCTGTTATGTTACCAAGTCTAGCTCTTAATTCAAATAAATACAGACAAGAAACACAATGCATGCCCATTGTGTCTCTCTTTTTAAGATAATTCATAGGAGACAGATATCAAATATGTTAAAATAATAGTGATTTCAATAATCAATTATGAAAATAAATGAAATCTCAATGTTCTTTTTTTCATGCATATTATTTATTGAGAAACATGAAGAATCAGACACATGAAAGGTAGTTTTTATTCTAGAAAAGATGTTGCCATGAAATATTAATACACTTTCTTAAATTATTTGTGTTTTCCCCTGTTATTTCTTCCAACACAAATGAAAGTAATATCTTACTGTTCCCATTTATTTAAAAAATGCAAAGTCCTAAAATTGGAGAGAAAAAATGTTGAAGCAGGAGATTTCTGAGACTA
>NW_022111324.1:37416895-37440549 GCF_000313985.2 Echinops telfairi | reverse complement strand
CAAGGCAGCCACACACTGGTCCGATGATCAAAGAGCAAGAGACAAGAAAGGCGAGGCTTGTGGAGCCATTTATCTCCCCGCCCTTCAATTAATCCCACATGTGTTCTTTGGCCAGGTTGGTACAATAAACCTACCTATCCTACTCCCTATACCCACCTAACCACCACCATTGTATATGGTACTTACACACATGCAATTACACAAACACTTATATACCACTGCAGGCCCTGGCCACTCCCCACTCTCCTCACTATCCTTCACACATACATTCTTGCTAGGTAGTCAGACAGGAAGGGGGTGGGGGAGGGGAAGGTTGACAGTGGAAGTATTAGGTAGCTCAATTAGGGACAAAGTGGGGTTGTCTCTTCTATGCCTGCAAAGGGTCACAACAATGGGGTTGGAAAGAAATCACGTAAACATTGGACACTTATAGAAAACTTCAAACTGGTCATGCTCAGACTAGGACACCCCTCGCTCCTCCCCATAAGCGCAGGTGAAGCCCAACCGAGCTTCAACCAAGGCCCATGGCATCACACAGGTGTGCTTAAATACAGCCAATACCTTCGAACACACCTCCCAGCCCAAGGCCGCAGGCCTCTGCCTCTTTTTTACTCTGCTCTTGCTCAGGTGGATGCTGCCGGAGGAGGGTGGAATTCCCTCCCACGTGCTGCGTGGAGCATCAGCACCTGTGGGCCCTCTGAGGTCCCACAACCTCTCTTGGCCGCAGAAGATTCCCCAGTTCTGCATGTGTGGGTTGTACGCTCCTTCTCCGCTGTTCTTCCCATGGGGTTTGTCTTCTGCGTGGCCTGGCGTGCTTTCCAGAAATAGCATATACCTTTTTGAAACTGTAATACCTAAAACTTCCCCTTTCCTTCAAAATAAAGCACTTGGATTACAAAAGTGCTTCTGCTACATGGATTCTTTCAGAGCGGTGAAGCAAAGAACTGAGGTACCCAGTGCAGGAACCTAACGGAAGGAATTTCTAACACAAAAAGGGAGGTGAAAACCCATTTTCCTTATCACTTTATCAGTCACCACTAGCACAAACAGAAATGGAGGACAGAGAATACACATTTCCTATCAAGGGTCTTCATGAATACCACGCCCACAATAATTGAATTGACGCGAGGTTTCAGACCTGGTGAAAAAAATGAGCCTGAACTCTGAGGTACCCAAACTATGGAAAGCCAGTCAATAGAAAAAGATGCTGAAGAAGACCAGCGAACAGCCTAAAGTCTGCCACTAGCTGCTTACCGGGCAGGTGCCCTCAGAGTAGATGAAGGCCCTTCCGTGTCCCATCCTGAAGTACCCTTCAATAAACCCACTCATTCCATCCAAACCTTTTTTTGTGGATTCTGTTTTGAATACTGTCTCTCATCTGAAACTTTCTTTCAAGGAGGACAAGAATCAAGATAGGAGGTGCTTGAAACCGCAAGCGCTCTGGTCCATATTTTAGCAGCCACATGCAGCCAATCCATTGAAGATGCAAAAGTCCTTAGCATAACAAAGACTCCACATGGAAGGAGCCTCTTCCTCACATGCCTATATGGAACAGAATCTCAAACCCAGTTCTGATGGATATTGTATTATGATTTGAATTAGAAATAAGTCTTTTCTGAGTTGATATCACTATTATTTATAATAAACAATGTGTCTTTGCCTATAAAATTTTGATCATTAAGATTAAATTGTCCTAAGGCAATTGAGTCAATTTCCAGACTCATCAAGAAAAACTGAGAGTGGCATTTGGAGTATTAAAAGCTTGTCTTAAAGCAAGTAGCCCTTTACGTGAGGTGTCAGCCAAGTCCACACAGAAGAACACCCGCCTATGTGATCCAAGGACTGCAAATAATAAAATCCAAGACCAGAGGAGGGAACTGCATTAAAGCTTAAATTTTGCTCACCTACTTAGTGAAGACCCAAAATCCATTTTCAGAGTCCCACATGGATTAAGCCTCAGGTGAATTCTCTCTTGAGTAGTAATCAGGGCTATTAGAGTACATTGGAAAGTAAACTAATACAGATATCATTAGGTTAAAGTTTAACACCTCATCATTTGTTCTTTTGACCCATTTAAAAGTTTTATAGTTTTTACTATTCTCTATTATCTTTCCAATTCTTTTCTCTTTTATTTTGTTATTATTGTTGTGGGGTTATTTCTTTTTCTTTTATTGGTGTGTTTTCCTTTATATGAAATCCAGTACAGGAAAATCTATAGAGGCAGTAGCTAGGTTAAAATTTTTATTGTAGGGGAAATAAGGGGAATAGTCGGGGGAGCTAATAATAATGAGTATAAGAATACAATGCTCTAAAATTGATTGTGGTGATGATTGTACAATTCTTAATCTTGATGGGTATGGTAGTTATATAATCTGGTGTCAATGTGAGAATTAAGAGTGAAGGGGTAGAGCCTATCAATCAGGCAATAGATTGTGAGAACTTTCTTCTGAGGCACCTCTGGGTGGACTCAAATATTCAGTTATCAAAAAGGCATGTTAATTATTTTCACCGCTGTGGGTGGGAAATGGCTAGGAGGCTGCTTATGACCTCTTCTAACTTCAAAATAAGTAAATAACATCAGCATCAACTTCCAAGGCTTATTTATCTCTGTGAGGCTCAGGACAGACATGCCTTCACTTCCTAGCCTTGTTATCCTTTCTCACACCAACCATGTTCCCCCAAGAACAGCTACTTCTCAGTAAGGTTTCACAATTCATTGCAATAGACACTCAGAACTTACAGTCAGTACTCATGGTTATGGGGGTTGTTAAGGAATTTAACAGGTTATCATTTAGTTGAGAAATGCTCAAGACACAAGAACAGCCTCTTCTCTGCCACACATGTAGGCAGGCTTCTCTCTGGCCCTCAGCCCCCTGACCTGGGCTCTTCTCTTCTTGGATAAGGTTATAAAGCTCTTTTATGGCTGCCAGTAGATTCAATGAGCACACCACTTGACCATAATCCTCAAGCTGTAGGAGCTCAACTCTAGCTCTGTGGGCGGGTCAGAAAATCTAGCTCCTGAATTCAGTGACTGGAGACAAGCTACTCCACGACACAGTCTCCTGCCCAAAGGCACTGCATTTGCCTTGCTCCTGGGGCAGGGAAGCCCATCACTTTATCTCATGCTCTGGCTCTTGGTGATGCTGCTGCCACTTCGCTCGTGTCACAGGCTTTTGTCCCTAGATCAATGAGCCTCAATGACCAGGGGTTCAGGGTCTTAAAAACACAGTCCAATCCTTCTTTCTTGATGGTAATGAGATTTCATTCCCATGATTTTGAGATGGCTCATTTTAAAGCCAGCGAGATGTCAGAACTGACCAATTTCGTTGTTAGATTAACATTCATTCACAACTGAAACATATCTGTATCTTCTCTCAACTTCTCTTACCCAATATCATCAGGAAAAAGTTGATTTGTGGGAGTTAGAAAGACTCTGGCTAGAAAAGTCATATTAAATAATGCACTGCACCCAAACACCCAGTAATTCCACTGTGTATTTTCATTTTTTAAGTATTTATATAGTTAACCCATTAGATTTTCTTTGCAGAGTGATTTTTAGCAGTGTTTCTAATACATTTCCCCAAATAACTTGTCAGTTTTCTAAACATCATTTATTGAATACTACAAAAGGCCATTGTAGTAGAAATACCGTATGTACCTTTAAAGACCATAACTTTATTTTCTTATATTTTAGCACATCTCAGGCTAACTCATCTAGTCCCATACCAATGTTATGAGATTAACATTAGTTTGATTAGTTCCTATCCAAAATCATTTAAGTATTTTGAATTGTACAATAATACAAGTTATTTTAGGAAGTGTTACTTCTTGATAGTGTTCAGTATGTTAATATTTATTCCTATTTCATTTCTTTAAAAGTAGAATTATTTTTTCAGTGTGTTAAATTTCATATGATATACTCCCCATAGGCAGACAATTTGAGAACTAAAAGTGCGATGTCCTCATTTTTCTCTAGAAGAATGAATGTACAGTACTCTAAATAGAAGTGCATTTCAAAAGCACTGTCAGAAACCTGGTAGACCAAACTAGGAAGGAAAGTTTTCAGCACGCACTCTTGTACACACTGTAGTCAATCTCTCTTCATTTCTTCATGCACTTTATCTGAGAATCTCACCCTGATTGTGCATGCAGCATTATAGTCTCCTTCTCCTGCTCTATGCCATTCTATTTCCATTCCACTAATTCTGCTGGCAGAGTGGTTATGAGTTGGGCTGCTGACCACAAGGTTAACAGTTCAAAATCCCTAGCGACTCCACAGGAGAAAGAAGCAGCTCTCTGATCCCATAAAGAATTACAGTGGACAGTTCTACCCTGTCCTATAAGTGCACAAGGTGAGAACTTATCATTTCTGAAACACATCCATATTCATGTGTGTTTGAGAGAAATCCAGATCAGGAAAAAAATTCCAAAAGACCTAGCTAGTCCTTCAACTCTTAGAACATCTGAATACGTTTAAAGAATATTCTCTCAGAAATGGCTCTACTTTTGTAACCAAGCCAAGATATATGAGACAATTTCATCATTCAAGGGAAAGAGTATTTACAGGGGGTTAAGGTCTTGTCACACCCTCTACATTAGCTGCATCTGCAGACACTAAGCCCTGTCCAAACTTCCTTTTCATGTGTATTCTTATCCCTAAATATAAGCAATAAACAGCCTAATCCTCACATATTCATGGGATTAATAACTTCTTCCAACTTCTGTTCATACATTTCCCATACAGAAAAATCATGCATGTCTTCCAGAGACAAAAAAAAGTAGATTAACAAAGATCTGTGATTTAAAAACAGAGAGTAATACATGTATATGCTACTTCAAACCATCATCAATTAAATACTAAAAAATAAAGATGGCTTTTTGAGGACTCATCTGCTTCTGACCCACATCATGTTATTTTCAATTTCCTCCAATGCACGGGAAAGTCAGCCAATGAATAAGGAAGAGATAAGAAAAATTTTAATTATGATATAGGCAAAGAGTATTGACTATACAATAAAATGCCAGAAGAATGAATAAACCAATGAGTCCTGGAAGAAGTACAGCTAGACTGCTCCTTGGAAACAAAGACAATGGGACTTCATCTTGCAGGCTTTCAACATGTTATCAGGAGGAACCAGCCCCTGGAGAAAGACTCCACGGTTGGTAGAGGGTCAGTGAAATAGATGTAGACCCTCAACAAGACGGATTGGGTGGCTGCAACAATGGACTCAAAGATCGGGGTGTTGTGAAGATGGCGCACAAAAGATGCTGTATAAGTGGTCATCTTGAGTTGGAACTAACTAGATGATGTCTAACAACAAAACATTCCAATTTTACCTGGTGGTGGTTGTTTCTGAAAAGTTTTCTCTTGCATAATACTTGAGGGTATACACTGGGACTTCTGAATCCAGACTGTTCTGTCAGAAGTTTTCTGCTATGCAGAAGGTGGCTACTGGTTGGAACCAACTCCATGGCACCTAACAACAACAAGAAAATCCCAAAGGAGCACAGTTCTACTCTGACACAGTTGGGTCGCCCTGAGTCAGCGTCAACTTGAGGGCAACTGTGGTAGTGATAAGATAAGGGGAACAGGAGGAGATAGTTCTAGTTTGATCTAAGGGTAAGAAATAGCCACTCACCAAAAGTCATGCAATGATGCCTGAATTACTATTTCCTCCTCAATTGCTGGCCCCTAGAAAGAAACTGAAATATTTCAAAGGAACTACATGAATCCAGCAAAATTATCATCTCTGTTACACTGAATTATGACAGGCTTTACCTAAAATACATAGATATACAGAAACTTTTCTGGATATAAATATTTCAATAAGAATGCAATCCCATAAAAGTTGCAGTTTGACAGATTATTAAAATTAAAATATCTTCATTTTTAAAGATAGGCTGATCTTCGTATATTAGAACAGTAGTTAATAATGCTCATGATGAGTTATAATATTCTGACTATATGATTTATACCCTGCAAAAGGTTGACAGCATGTTTTAAATCCCCAGGTAACAGCTGTGTCTGCAGAACCACCTCACTCAACAAGAAAATTGCCTTTGCTTTTAATATATTATAATTTATACATCAGGATTTCTTTTACTAATATATTCTTGATGTTGTCACAGTATTTGCTCCTTCTATAAACGCTTCCCCTTCGGTAAATGGCAATTGCACTCTATGAATTGCTCATGCCAAAATCCTTGGACGGATATCCTGGACTTCCTCTTTCTGTCATATCTAATTTTTCAATGATTATAGACGACACTTCATCTGGTAAGCACAGTCTGACTCTACACTATACCGCCGCCACCTTCACCCCCAACTCCCACAAAGTCAATGTCGTGCGTGCGGAAGGGAAAGAGATTGAACTACTTTCATAGCTCGGAGCTGATTTGGTTCCTCCCACCAGCCTTATCATCATTCTCCATAAAGGAGGAAGAGTTCCCCTGCGCAAACTCACTCAGCTCAGCTCTCTCCTCGGCTTGAGACGCCCTTTTGCTTGGTAATACTCAGAGAAAAGTCAAGAGGGCATAAGAACATTATCTCTGATCACTGTTTCTCCTTCAGTCATTCCTCTGGGACCTCACTGGCACCAATATGTTCCTCAGACACGTCAATCCTCCCCCAAGCCCAGCAAGAGGGCGTCTTCACTTGCTGTTCCTCTAGCTGTTGAGGTCTTCCAAAGATCTCTACTTGACTTGCGCTCTCTCTATGGCAACTATCTGTCCTTGCTAAGGAACTCATATCAAACATCTCTGCCTACTCTCATGGCTATTGGAGCCCCGAGCGTGTGAACCACAAAGCTAGATATTCCAAAATATGTGAACCTAGTATAATGTGAAAGCATTCTTCAAATAATGTGTACTGTACATGTAATAAAATCTAGATAGACAATAAAAAAAATTTTAAAACACCAGTTGCTTCAGTAGGTGAGGATTTCTGCTCCCGTAAAGGTGTACAGCCTGGGAAGCCCAACGGAACAATTTTACACCATCCTCTGGGTCACTGGAACTCAGAATTGACCCACTACCATTGAATTTGGTTTTAGTTTGGACATTCATCTATCAGCTTATCTTGATTTATACATGGTCATGTGCTGAGTCATCTCCAAATGAATTACGTATTCATCTGCTTACTTTGGTCAATATCATTCCCCTAGGAATCTGTAAGCTCCGCAAAAGCAGAGGTTTTAACCTCTGATAGAAGAGGGCTTCAAAAAGTTCGTGGAAAATGGAATCAAGAGATCATTGAGTTTCCCCTCATACAAAAACAGTGACTGAAACTTAATTCCCACTCAGTAAAAATTTGTCCAAAGACTAAATGTGTAACATTTTCTCTATTTGCCCTATGTACTTATTTGAATGCCAATCCACTGCTATAAATTTCATTTCTTATATGTAACATGTATCCTAATATATATCACTACTAGATATATACATTTACTATAGCGAGAGAGACATGTATATATCACTTCATCTGATGGTAGTGGCATCCAATGTACAGTGTTTCATATGAATTGAAGGGGCCCTAGTGGCACATCTGCTAACTGAAAGGTCAGCTATTCAAATTAACTGGTGCTCTGTGGAAGAAAGACCTGGTGGTCTGCTTCCACAAAGGTTCCAGCCTCGGAAAACCTTTGGCATAGTTCTAGTCTCTCTTACAGCCTAGCTATAAGTCAGAATGGACCCCATAGTATTTTTAAAATATGAATCCAACCTCTTGTATATGCTTCAGAGTTAGACAATGTTAGTGAATATCAATCCAATTTGTAATTGTGATACTTGCTTTTTATATTTTTTTATGCTTTCCCCCAACAGTTTTATGGGCACATAATTTACATATCATACCATTGAAGAGTTCAGTCACTCCATCACATCAAGGGGAACTGTACAATCACCACCACATCAGTGTTAGTGCTTTCTCCCCGCCCCCACCCCCCCGCCCCACCCCCATATGGTTAAATCGCCTGTAAAAGAGTTCTGTAATCACAATCAGTTCCAGCGCGCCCTTCCATTTCCCACCTTCTTTATTTACTCTCCAGACTGTGGGGGATGGCCAGCACCACACAAATAGTCGCAGGTTCGATAGGCGCAATTATATGGTTGAGATGTATAAATATTATATTAAAGTCATATAGAGCATGAGAGATTGTGTTAGTCTGGGTACTTTAGAGAAACAAATCCACAGATACTCATGTATACGGGAGAGTTTTATATAAAGGTTAAGTGCACATCAAGAAAACATGCCCAAGCCCACAAGTTCAACATTAGCCCATATGTCCAACACCAGTCCACAAAGTCCTCCTCCATCTCACAAAACAGACACCACGATGCTGACTGCAGAAGGAAAGCCAAGTCAGTGAATGTGTAAACATCTCAGCACTGGCAGGTGTCTCCACATGGGTGCTCTAACACCTAGGGCTGCATTGGGGTAGGTCCATGTGGCTTCTCCTTAGGGATGTCTTGCAGGAAGTCAGCCTTGCAAGCTGAAGCAGGGAACTGCTAAGGCAGCTGCACCCTGGTGAGACCATCACAA
The DNA here is from genome assembly GCF_000313985.2 of Echinops telfairi. Classification (NCBI taxonomy): domain Eukaryota; kingdom Metazoa; phylum Chordata; class Mammalia; order Afrosoricida; family Tenrecidae; genus Echinops; species Echinops telfairi. Next base: position 37,432,010 of record NW_022111324.1, on the reverse strand, counting down.
AGCAAAAGACTCAAGAACTAGAAAGGCAAGGCTCACTGAGCCATTTATCCCTCTGCCCTTCAATTAACCCCACATGTGTTTATCGGCCAGGTTGGCACAATAATGGAGTCAGACACATTTCATAGTAGCATGCTCACCTCAGCCCAGCTTGGTGGTCCACGTGGAGAGAGGGGGAGGGGAAGGAGGACAAAGGAAAAGGGAACAGGGGAGTGAGGACCGGAGAGGAGAGGGAGCCGACAAAAGGCCAAAGGACATCTTTATTGCTAACCCAGGGTTATATATCTTTGGGGAGAGTGCAAACCCACTAATTACAGGAAAAGACATAAGTCACAGGAAGGGGTTGCACTATGGGGTTATACAGTAATGAGAGGGGGACAATCTAGAGATATACATGCAATAGGAAGGGGATGGATTGGGGGTACACATGTGACAAGAAGGGTGCATCCTAAATTCAGGATGGCAGTCTAACTTTGGATGTCACTGAGCAGGTTTGACCTGTTCTCTGGATCTCCATAGAAACCATTATCAATAGGGTGTAAACCCCACCTATAGGGACCAGGCTAATGGTCTCAAGCCTTTAGGGAAAAGTAGCCCATTGTCCTTAACAGCATGGAGTGGGCCCTACCAGTGTGGGGTCAGACAGTAGTCCGGCACCTGACTGGCTTCAAGGAGGTAACTCGACAATTATTTACCGTTAGCTGCAAGCAGTGTTCTAAATCTAACATATATTTGGGGGAGATGACTTGAGAGAAATTCATGTTTCCCACTTACAGACCCCCTGTCCCTCACTATCAGCCATCGCCCCTGCCCTACATACCCTATAAACACTTGTATCAGTTAGAAAACAATGTTTCACCACAAATGCCAAAGCTCAGTGTCCATGTGCAACCTTGGGAAGATTACACAATTTAAGGAGGCCCTTGACACCAGCCTGCATTTGTTGTCTGCAGATTTTTTTTTTTTTAATTGTGTAAAGGCAGAACGGAGGGACAGGGAGGAAGACGGACATAACTGACAGGACAAGGGAGAGCAGAAGCAGAAATAGCTTTATTAGGGGTTAGGGGAGCTCCGGAGGAGGTTCCGTGACCTAGGCCAACAGGTCAGGGAAGTGGTGGTCAGCAGCTGCGGGCAAGGGTTTTTTAAAGGAGTGGTGAGGAATGTATGGCAATTAGCATATGGGGTCTGGAAACTGGGAGAGTTGCTTGTGGACGCCAGGAGGCTTTCTTTGAACCAGGAACATCAGGTTTCACTGACCCTGACTGCTGCTGACCTCTGGGGCATGCAGGGAAGCACGGGCAGGGTCCAAACCGACCCAACAAATTGTAGTGCATATTGATGCAAATATTAATCTAAAGCAAAGATGGACAACGTGTGTGTGTGTGTGTGTGTGTGTGTGTGTGTGAACAGCCAGAGAGTAAATATTTTAGGGTTTGTGTGCCATATGGTCTCTTGCACAATACTAAAACAGACCTTTTAGGGAAGAGACAGTCATAGACCATGAAGGAGAACTTCAAAGAATTAATGAAAATATAATTGAAATGAATATTTTCATGAACTTTATGAAGCCCCTCTTATGTACATGAATGAGATGGGTTTGTTCCACAAGCTGTAATTTGCCAACCCCCTAACAAATTCACTTACCAAAATTTGGTAGAAATGTTGGTTTATATTTTACCATTGAGAAGCTGAGTAGTGTAAAATTTTATTAGCTTCAAAAGTTAACTTTTAAAAGTAATCTGCTTTGTATCAAAATAAATCATTTGGTTCAGCAATGTGTTCTTATCAAAATATTACAAAATAATTAATATAATGACTTTTATCATATGAATTAAAAATCAAAGGATTCAAATATAGATTGATAAATTTAACAGTTATGATACATAAAACACATTCTTTGTGCAATGTTCACATTTATCAGTTTTCCAATTCAAATTTCATTTTAAAACCCAGCTATAATGGGGCCAGGGCATACTGATGAAAAACGCATGAAACTAAAAAGAAAGACCCGGGGTTTTCAAAACTCACTTAACTGACAGTCAAGAAAGAGATTCTCTGTTTTATTTTCAATAATTTTTCATAAGTAATCACCCTGAGGATTTCACATGAACAATGTTAGTTATCTCAAGGAGTCATTTGTAATAAACATGAGTCTAAAATGATATCCCTGAGTAGTGCCTTCTACCAAGAGCCACACGCACACACGCATATACACATGCGAAGATCAGCATCAGTCATTCTAGACAGATGTGATAGGTTAACTTTCTTAAAAAAATTAATAACTGTGAGTTTCAAAATGGATATTATAGATGTTAGACTTCAGTGAAGCATTTGATAGAGTGCCTCCAAAAACCTTAATTTAAAAATTCATTCCAATTGACTTTGATAGGATGACTCCTGCAAGGATCGCAAATTGTCAAAAGGACTACTAACAATAAGGCGTGGATGACAAACAGCAGCCTGCCTAGTAATGAAGGAAGGATCTAGTGTAGTGCCCAGGGATCAGTGTTCGGACAGTTTGCAATATTTTATTAATGTTGAACACTATCCTCTGGGAAAGAATGCGCACAGCATATTCATTACACTTGCATATGAGACTTTAGGAAGATAGTGCAAACCAATCTATAGCAGAACAATTATGGAGAGATTGCATTAAGATAGTTTTGGAGACATGACTGTGAAATAACACGTTAATTTTTTTCTGAGATTATGTTCTTCAATGAGATGAGCATAAAAGTAAAGAAAAGAAATGTAATGGAGTTCACTAAAAGATAATTCCATCTTGAGATAGAAATAATTGTGCCATCAATAGGAGACCGTGTGAGACAGAGATGTCTTACAGCAGCATCTGCACCCTGACTTGGAGGTGAGAGATGTCTAAAACACAAAACCTCACGATGCCTTCATCAGAGACAAAATAATTTGCTGCAATTACGTCTTAGACAAGTGAATATGTTATCATTGTGTTTTTAAATTACAGCAATGTGCTCACGTGGTTTCATTTTCACATAACAGATATACTCTGGTGAAACCCCTCGGCCTTTGTCCAGGCTCTTTGGGGTTTCTCATTGTTCGTCTCCTCCCCCTGCAAAGGCATTCCGTAGGACATTGTGTGTGCTGTCTCCGAAGCCTAATCGGTCATATGGAAATTGGTGGGTGAAAATTGCCTGCTTTGCTAGATGTAAATTAGAATTACACCTATAAATTCACTGCTCAAATTATCTGACAATTGCTGTTGTATTAATTTTGTTGCTGAATACATTAAGCAACTGCAATTCACTTCCTCCACAACATTGTAATTACTTTAGATGGTGTTCAAGTATTGCCATGAAGCACAGAGGGATTAATTTAATATTTAAAACCTGTTTGGAAGACAAAGATGTATCTCTGGTGAATGACCTTCTTAATGTAGGGTTATTTCACACTATACTGAAATGGGACCAAGACCGCTAACTACTCCTACGACTTCACTGCCCACAGAAAGTATAGATTGCATAAAAAATTAGCACAGACCATGGACAAAGCTTAACAGCACCTAATGTTGAGCCTGATGTTAACCTTTTCCTTAGTGCTACCACACTTTGACTTGAAGCCATAGATGTGCAGGGAAGCAGCAGGGAAGAAATCAATGTGTTTCATTGAGGAAATCTGTTAAGAAAGACCTCTCTAAAGTGTTATCAAGCCAGCCCAAGCGGTGGTATTTTGCATCGCCTCGTATGCTTATGAAAGCTGGGTAAATGTTAAGTAAGAAAAATTGATGCATTTGAATTATGACTTTGGAATTTAATACTGAATTTAACTGAAGAATAAATGAATCTTTCTTGGGAAAAGTATAGCCAGAATTATGTTTGGAAACATGGGTGGTGAAACTTTGTCTAATGTACTATGAATATGTACGTAGGAGGGACCACTCCCTAAAGAAGGACAATGTTTGATACAGAGTCCGTGAAAAAGAGAGTCTCTGTATGATGGATTGACCCAGCAGCTGTAACAGTGGACTTAACCATAACAATGATTATGAAGATGATGCAGGATCAGGCTGTATTTGATTCTATGTACATAGATCATTATGAATTAGAATCAACTCAGTGATGCCTAGCAAAAACAACAACACACATTTTATACTCAAGAAAAATGCTGCAGATGACCATATATGAATGACTGCTCTTGTTAAAAGCACTGGAAAGTTCACACTTTATCCTTTGAGTTTCCTATAGAAAGCGCTAATTAATCAAGAGAATTTGCTTCGTATAGGATTTGAAGTCATACCCTGAAATCTTTCATCTTCTTTGCCTTCTCTGAGCTGTTATAAACAAGTCCTCTTGCAGTATTAATTTAACAGCAACTAGGCAACAGGCAGCCATATACACTAGCGTGTATCTGCTGCCACTTCTATTATCTTTAAAGAGATTAACTACTATGATACTTACTTGTAACTGTTCATAGTAGATTTCTATGCTGTCTTCATACAGAATAAAAATAAGAGAATATGCTTTGATAAAATAGCAATCTTCCTTTATTTCGCTCATTTATAAATATTTGGTTAAATGCATAATTGCTATAAATCAGAGAGATGATGAACATTTAGAATCTTTAAAAATTTTAACAAAAAAATTTAACTTTTACTGTGGGATAGTTTTAGATTTAGAGAAACATCATGAAGGTAGTACAGTGTCTCCATTTACTTGTAGATAATCTCCCCGTGACATCTTACATTAATATGGTACATTTATCATCATTAATGAACCAATAATGATATTTTATTATTAACTAAACTTCACATTTTATTCTGATTTCTCTTTCAAAGTTCCTTCAAGGATACCACATTACATTATGTCATCATATCTCTTTAGGCTTCTTATGAATGTATTAATAATTCAGATTTTTTTTTCATTTGATGTCTTGGATGACTTTGAGAAGTACTGAGCAGGTGTTTTGTAGCTTGTTCATCTACTGGAATTTGTCTAATGTTTTCTCATTATTAAACTGAAGATAAAGGTTTGGGGGAGGGATATCACAGAAGTAAAATACCATTCCATCGCATCATATCAAAGCACACATACACACGCACTATTAATATGACTTATCACCTTTGATGTTAATCTTGATCACCTGATTGTGATTGTATCGATTAGGTTTCTCCACTGTAAAGTTACTTCTTTTCTCTGTCTTTCCATCCTGTACCTTCCAGAAGTAAGTTACTATGCTTAGCACACACTTAAGGAATAAAGAATTATGTTCCACCTTGTTAAGAGCTGAGTATAGAATTTATTTGGAATCTTTATGCATTGAAATGTTGTCTTTTCTGCGATTTATTAGTGGATTAAATTACTTATTAAAATCAGTCAGTATGAACAAATATGTATCCATTTTATACTTGATCGTAATCCGATGCTACCTTATTTATGTTTTACTCAAATTGATTCATTTAGGCTCTCATTATTATCAATTACTGATAGATAGGTATTTAAATCTCCTATAAGAAAAAGTAGGAGCCCAGGTTGCACATTAGGTCAGCAGTTTGAAGCCACTAGACTGCTTCAAGGGAGAAAGATGGGGCTTTCTACACCTGTAAACAAATGCAGTCTCAGAAATTCACAGTTCTACCCTGCCCTATAGGGTCACTATAAGTCAGCATTGACTCGATGGCAGTGAGTTGGTTGTTATTATTATTAATATTATTGACTTGTACATCCCTTCTTTCAGTCCATACACCCAAGAAAGATAAGTTCAATTTAAGTAATATTTTAGTGACTGCATAGAAATTATAATATACATTTTTAACTTATACAAGTCTACTTCAAATAACACTATGCAACAAGAGTAAGTATTGCAACTTTGGTTCTAGTTCATACAGGCAGGTTTTGTCCAAACGAAATACTAAGGCATGTCTCTTATTAGTGAATGATTGCAGAGAACTTCTCAGCAATACACTCACATTAGTCTCGTTGGGCTTCCTTCAAAAGAGGATACTTTTTGCGCCATAGGAAAACGTTATTTTAAGGGCAGGGATAATAGTAAAATTTTAACAAAACTCAAGGGCACATTTTCCCAAATCATCGAAGCTTTGCAATAAGTTAGCAAGAATGATGGTCTCCTCTTAGCACTTCTCCTCAGCGAGAGTGTGTATTTTGTAGCTCTTTTAGCTGAATGACCTGTTGTTTTACAGGAATTCTGTTGATGTGATGATAGGGTGAGGGGAATGTAGAGCTTTCTATAACATTTGATTGGGTCTCAATCTTTAAGCAGCTCGTTTCTCATGGGTTTCTTCAGGGGTACACTTCTTCCCCCAGTTTCCAGCACCATTCTCTGGCAACAACGCTCCTGATCCATTTCACCACAACTCTGACCCTTGGGGACCTCAAGTGGGAGTGGAGGTCTTCAAGGGGCTGGAGCATGAGCTAGCTATTCCCTTCCCCTAGCTAAGTCTCTGGCAAAAGCTTTCCTCCTATAGGAGAGCTCTTTGTTACAGAGAATGTCCTGGGTGTATTTTATCATGACTATTTGCCTCCTGTCCATGTCGGAGCCATGAGAAAATATTTCTTAGATGCTCAAGTTATGAACTTAGTTCTTGGCGGCAAAGCTCTTGAAAAGGTGAGAGACAGTGGGGCACAAGATTTTCTCACACTCAACCATCAGCAATTTGTTAAAGGTAGCACTTTGGAGTTTCTATGGGCTCTAGCAGCCTCAGTTCCAGGTAAGCAGAACTCACTTGTGACTCTCTAGACTTACCTATTTCCAGATTTGCCAGATTTTATGTTGGTGTTTTTCGGCAATCTCAATCCTCCGATTTGCAATTTGCCCAGATTTTTCTTGTTATACGGAAAAGAAGGACTACAGCCAAATTATTTAAAATTATAAATGAAACCAGCAAGATTTCTCATTTTCATCTACTCTCTTTTAGCTTCAAAAATAGAACAGCTAAAACAAAATATATAATGAACTTCCTTTTCAAGGTGGAAGCACAGTAAGCAGTGTGGTAGAATATGAAGCAAAGAATGTGAGGTTTGAAGACAGATTGCTGAATGTTTAAGTCTAACTGCTCTGAGATACAGGTGCCCAATCACTAAATGAAGGAGAGTAAAGTACCCAGGCAACAGGTCCACTGAATGAAAGCACAGCGGCTGGGATCTAGTAAGTGCTCATAGAGTTAATGCATTATTGAAAATAGTACACATATACTAGTTGGGTTATTAATTCAACTTTATAGCAGTCATTATGCCAATTTGAGAATCAGTAAACCCAAATTCGACCTAGGTGAGACAACAAAAATTATTAATAGAAATAAGTATTTAAAAACAAACAAACAAAATACCTTTGTTGTACTTTGGGTTGTTATATGTTAAATCTGTCACAGCTGAAAGAGAATTTAAGTAAATAGTTTTTATTCCCCCCAAATTTTCACTCAAGATTTAACCAGTAATTTGGATGTCAATCAAAGTAATTTGCTAATTTGGCCAAGGCCAGAAATCTTGTGCCTCATTGCAATGAGGGTAAGTGAGGTGGATTAGTTGAAGTCTTTAATTCCTGGTACCTGCCAATATGATCTTGTTTGGAAAAAGAGTCTTTGAAGATGTTGGTAGTAGAATGAAGTCGTATGTAAATAGAATAAGCCCTAATCTCATCTGAGTGGTGTCTTTTAAAAGAGAACAGACGCAGACATGGAAAGCTCTAAGAATAGACATGTGACTAGTGACAGACACAGGACAAGGAACACCAAAGGCCAGCAGACACTAGGAAAGAGGCATTGGACAGTTTCTCTTTCTTAACATTTAGAAAGAATCTTTACTTGATCTGTACTTCTTGCCTCCCAAACAATGAGACAATAAATTTCTGTGATAGTTACATAATCTACTGTCAACTTGAATGAAGGAGGGGAGCCTAGCCTGTCAATCAAGTCACAGCTTGATTGATGGCTCCTTGTGGGTGTGGCCTTCTCATGAGGATTTTGAGGGCTTTCCTCTCTTCCTCCCTGGAGGCAGGACACACACTCTCTCTGCTTCACATTCTTGTTGACAAGCCACATGGAGCTATGCTGATGGAGCCAGTGCCCTAGAACTGGAGGAGCCACATAGAGACCCACGCCAGTGATGCTTCCACCACCACTAGATCCACAAGACTTTCTACCTCCTGGCCCACATTCAGCCTCATTGCATGTGTTACATAAGTCTGAAGAGGAATTTATATACTGGAATCAGACATATGGGCTAATATTGGATTTATGGACTTGATCTGGACTTGGCTGGGATGTTTTCTTAATATACAATTACTCTTGGACATAAAGCTTTTTCTTACATATATATGAATGTCCTTGGATTTATATCACTGGTCAACCCAGACTAACACAACACAATTTCTATTTTTAAAAGTAAACTGCCTGTGGTGTTTAGTTAATGACAGCCTTAGGAAACAAAGACACTCGGAAAGCCTGTATAGTTAGGGTCATGCACTCAAATAAAATTTATCAATAGCTTCTAGAAAATTGTATTATGTAAACATAGAACAATTTAAACATGTAGTGCTTAACAAGGAAAAGAGAGTGGATGAGAGTGTGTGATAATATATCTTTGAATTATCCATCTACCAAGGAATATCATGTTGGGAAGTTTACATTTGAATTCCCTAATTTCTCAGGAGACACACAGGAGATGGCTAGGAATATCACAAGTCATTTGCATCCGGTTGTCTGTCAGGTGCATAGTCAAAGTCACCAATAAAATTTTGAAAGATTAAGAGGGTTTAATATCCCACATTAGAGATCAGGAAAAACTTTTGAAGCGCTTAAGATGAGCCCTACCCTCATAAGAAGATGTTGACTGTTTTGTGGTGACTTGAACATGGTAAGACTTGCCAGTCCACAAGCAGTGGCATTATCTCTTACATCACCTACAGTAGGAAGACTTGTAACCTTTGACTGTGTCTTTATGGCTTTCTTGAATCACCAAATAACTGTGCACTGGGTAATAGTTTTAAAGCAGACAGGACCATGGCAGGGTAATAATAATTGTCGAACCAGAAAAGCAACAATAAGGTAGTGCCTCTCTGGCTTGACAAGCTGTCTATGGAAAATGTGACCCCCTCAAATGTCTCCCCTCATATCTTGGGGAGTTCCCAGGGTGTGAATATTAAGTGGGGCTAGGTGAACCTTTGACTCATTCATAGTAGCTATCTCTTTCTTATTCGCCATGATGCTGAGGCCATGCCATGGGAATTCATCTATGATTGCCACAAAACTATAGAAGATGTATCAAATAGGATAGCCCATTTAGATTCTACTTCCTCTTTTACTCCTATAAGGAGACTTAATGGTGCTGTTGAGTAAGCATTGGACTAATTCCAGGCTGGTGGTTCAAAACCACAAGCTGCTCCTCAGAATAAAGGTGAGACTATATGTTCCCATAAATTCTTACAGATTCTGAAGCCCTATTTAGGGTCTCTATAGCCCAGTGGCCAGTATCCCTGGTTACACAGTGGTTACACATTTGGCAGTTAACATCAGGATCAGCTGTTCTACACCACCATCTGCTCTGTGGCAAAAAGGCAGGGCTTTCTACTCCTGTATATATTTCCCTGAAGTGAGGCGCTGACATTTGGAGGACATGTACACACCTGGTGATAGAGTCACTTAGAGTGAAAACACTCCTCAAAAACTTAAGGAGATGGGCCTTGGGTCTGTGCAGGGAAAGAAAAGTGGGGCTGGCACACAGACGATACTCTTTCATTGGAGTTAAGCACACATATATATACTGTCTTTTCCTATCTGGACTAAAATTAAGTCTATCTGTTCCCACTCAATATCGAATCTGGGCACTATGAATACAGTCAGTTGTTTGTTTGACATTTAAGATAAAGCTTTTGATTGCACTTATAAATTAAACCAACCTGTAAACACAGGAGAAGCTAGCTGTCATCAAACATTTAATCAAATCAAAAGAACAGAGCTCATTTGGTTCCTTTTGTAAAATGGATTCTTTATGAGAAATTTGGGTTCTGAATGAAATAAAACATAGGGAAATAATAACACGGTCACACTTTCCCTTTATGAAATTCCAACATATTATGGCCTGCAGCATGCTTAAAGATACAAGGGAGGCTAGCAACAACCTGTCTCATTTGACAGATGAGGGAACTTAGACCTTGAATACAATCGTGTTCAAAGTTGAATACCAAGAACTGTGATTAGGCTAAAAATAAACTTGTGGGATGAAATTCATTTCTGATTCTCTACTTTATTGGGTGGTAGAATATGAGACTATTATCAGAAGTATAGATCAATTAAATTTAAACACTCTTGATCCCTTCAGTATGAAATTATTTCAACATCTAAACAGTTTTTCTTTTCCCTAAAAGATGTGGCCATAACCACAAGACCTCTCTGGAGGTAACAGCATATTCCATTTCACTCCAGTCTTCCTATCAGGCCTCATAGGACCTGACAATTCTTTTCCTACAGGAAATGCAGGCTTACAGCCATCTTCATCTTATAAATGGAGCTGTTTAATTTAGGGCCACAGAATGGTCCCGGTGTGTTCACAGCACATTTATTGAATTTATCACTGTAACACCTTTGGATATGTATTCTATTTGCCAATGTATTCTATTGATCCACTGAAAATATTTTGCTTCTTATAGGAGGCACAAGGGGACATTCCTAAAGAATGTGAAATGTGAATTATACTGCAAGTTCCAACATTAAATATAATGGATTGGTGATATGACTAAAAGACTGAACCAATACCTGGTATTTTATTACTAGGTGTTGATAATTGAATTCAGTTTTTCTTTTTCCTTGATACTCTAATGCAGTCGTCATTAAACAGAAGTACCAATATACTTGGGTGCATGAGACTTTCCAAGCAGTAAGTGTGAATGGTCAGTTTTAAAGAAATGAATTTCCAAACCTACATAACCAAATGTACTCCTTTATAAAATGGATTTGACTGTACACTTCTGATGTCAACGCATCATTTTATTACCTGTCTTTTCATAATCACCTTTTCTTGATTTTAAACCCCGCCCTCCACAAAAAAAGAGAATAACATCATCCTGGTATGAAAAAAATTCTGGGACAATGTTATAGATTCATTTGTGCCTCACCCAAACATATCTTGGAATCCTAACTTCAGTGATGTAATTCTGTTTGGAATAGTGTGTATTTTCTTATGGCGATGAGGTCATAGCAGGGTAGAGTGTGCGCTAAACCTAATCACCTTTGAGTTGTAAAAAGAGCAGATGAAACAGAGAAGCAGCAGAAAAATATTGGAGTGGAGGGTTTGAGGGTAGGACGGATGCCATGCAAGGATGTCCAAGAAACCTAGGCACTCCAGGGACTTCCCCTGTATCTGGTACCCGACATCCAGTCTTCTAATCCCCTAAGAGGCAAGAAAAGTAACTCTTGTTCTTTCACGTTTCCCTCTTGTGATATTTCTGTGACAGCAGAAACTGGGCCAAGCACAAGTCAAGAGAAAATATTGAAATTTTAGTGTTGGATGTTGAGAAAGTGAATATCTTTAGTGATGTGTCACATCCGCTTCCACGTCAGGGGTTTTCAAGATTTAGCCTAAAACAAAATTCAACGAAAACTCAATCAGAGGTGTCAGCTGATAAATCATTTAAATATAAAATTTGCTGATAAATGTCCATGTGATTTGGGCATATAATTTGAAAAGATCCCAAAGTAGTGAGTGACATTGAAAACCCCTATTCTCATAGTTCCTTAGTATTTACACCCATAAAAATGAAAAATTGAATTAAAGTGATAGAGTTCGTCCTCAATACAGCAATAACTAATGTTAAAATACAGATTTAGAACTAATTGTAAAACAAAATGCATCTATTTCATTAAGACATGCATATAAATAATATTTTTAAGATTTAATAGGTATTCATCTAAATCCATATCTATGGTCTTTTGATTTCTTATATACCAAGAGCAATTAAAATAATAATTTAAACAAGTTGAAGTTTTTATCCAAGTTCAATGAATTTTTAAAAATTAAATCCTGGATGATGAATACAAAAGACCATAAGAATATATAACTTTATGATACAATATTCTAAAGAAGCTCAAAGTGAAAAGGGAAAATTTTCTTTTATTTTACTTTTACAGAAAGATTTATTCACGTCATTTTCATGGACCAAAGTGGGAAGCAAATCATTTCAATATTTAGACAACACTGGCTATATAAAGGATTGGTATAACAATTTTATTTTAAAATGCCATTGACAGTACGCTGAAAATTATATCTTTTGCAAAATTTAAATATATTACAGAAATAATGAAGTGTCAGTTTAAAAATGAAGTTATTTTCAAAATAAAGGAATATGGCAACCACTTTCTTAAAAGTAATATCAAAAGGAGGCCCAAAGTCAACAGATCTCTAACACATTCAAGTTTCCCAACCCCTGGCTTGCAAATCACTTTGATCAGCACACTGGTGATTTTACTCATAATTGTTCATTCATTAAAGGTCTATACCTCCAGAGCTTCAAGAAGTCTCTGCTTACCTAGTAGTTAGCACAGTATCTTCACTTAAAGCACTCAGTTTTATTTCAATAAATGCATTAGTAACCATTTGAGAATTCCCAGTTTGTTACTTTGGTCAATACTCAACCAATTCCGGGAATGATGCCAATCTGGGCAGTCTTTTCATCCATTGAGCATAAGGTTACCTTGAGTTGAGGGAAGCTAACAACATTGTTACTTTGCTTAGAAAGATCATAAAACGCGTAGAAGTATAAAATCTGTTGTTAGGTGACATCAAGTAGGTCCATAATTACAGCGGCCCTATGAACACAGGAATGAAATACTGCCTGGCCTGTGCCAACCTCACAATTGTTCTTATATTTGAGCTCATTGTTGCAGCCACTGGGTCAATCCATCTCCTTGAGAGCCTTCCTCTTTTGGGCTGCCCTCTTCTTTACCAAGCATGCTGTCCTTCTCCAGGGACGGGTCTTTCCCGACAATGTATCGAGAGTATATGACGTAAGTCTTGCCATCATTGCGTCGAAGGAGATTTTTTTTTTTTTTTTGGCAGTTCATGGTACTTTAAATATTCTTTGCCAGCCCCATAATTCAAACATGTCGATTCCTTTTTGTCTTCCGTGTTCCATGTCCAACATTCACATACATATGAGACGATTCAAAATAGCATGGCTTCGGTCAGGCGCCCCTTAGGCCTGGTTTTCAACATTTAAGGAGGTCTTGCAGAACAGCCCTGGTCTGTAGTGGTTATGCATTAGACTACAATCCCTGAAATTTGCAGTTTGAAGCCACCAGTCTTACCCTGGGGGATAGAAGGGGCTTTCTACTCCTGTGAAGAGTGACAGTCTCGCAGGACTAGTTCTACCCTACCCTACAGGCATCCCACTAGGAGTCAGTATCTACTCTATGGCAGTGGGTGAGTTGAGTTACCTAAGGCAATACGTAATTTGAGTTCTTCACTGAATCTCCAATTTTAAAAGAGAGAACCTGGATAGCAACTTTCATTTTTCAAGAAATATTTGCTAAACACTTTCTAAGTGCCGGACACTATTCTAGGAGCTGGAAGCTAATAGCTGTAGCATGTATCTCTCTCTATTACAATGGAGTCTGCTTGTACAAATTTTTGCAGGCACTGAATCATGAAGTAACATTAGATTCCACAAGTCTTTGCTGTATGTGTAATTAGATTCTAATCTCAAAATTACCTTTGCTAGCTGTTTCATTTGTTAACACACTTCCCCGGATGCTTTGTTACATATCTTGAATCTCTAGGTAGAAAGCACAAGTTTAATTTTAGAAATTAGTCTAGTCTCATAATCTGTAATCTTTATGAATTTTTAAATTATTTTTTATTATTTATTGAAGGCATAGAATCTCCCTCCCTTGGTTTCCTAAAATTCAAAATATGCAAATGTATAAACGAAGGATTTGTTACATATATTACTTCTTCCAAAAACATAGAAGAATCATGTTTGATGAGTTCAGGCTATAGCTTCTTCTTCATCATTTGGACTCATTCCAAACTTCTAAAAATGTAATTCAAATTCCTCATTCTTTTTTTTATTAGTAGTATTGTGCATTGGGTGAAGGTTTATCGAGCAGAGCAGTTTTCCATTCAATAATTCATACACAGTTTGTTTCATCTCATCGATGGCTATCCCCACCGTGTAACCCATCCTCCCATGTCTTCCCTGTGTTTCCTGATCCATTCTTCCTTCTTTCCTAACCATTTTATACTTTGTCTTTGGGTAAATTCTGCCCTTTTGGTCTCAAATAGTTGATCATTCTAAGGTGTGTGTACCTAATTGCTCTCATCGGTTTCCTTGCAGACCTATTTCTTGTTTGGCTGAAACTTGACCCTGAAAAGAGAAGCTTCCAGACCTGAAGAGCAAGTAAGGTCCATAGTCTTTGGGATCCCACCAATCTCTTTCTGACAAATAAGGCTAGTCTTTTATTGTGATTTTGAATTCCATCCACATTCTCTCCCATTCTATCCAAGCCCTTTTAATGTGAGCCCTTTCAGAGCTCTTGGCAGTGGTAAGAGACACCATCAAGTTCTTCTGCCCTTAGGGTCATGGGAATCAATGTTTACGGGGTCCATTTGTCCTATGAACAAATTGTTTCTATCAGCCTTCATTTCTTATCACACTTCTTTCCTGGTCAGAGAGAACCCAGCAGTTACACTTCAGATAGCTACTCATGAGCTTATAAGACCCCAGTTGCTATTTACCAAAGTAAAATATCGAACATTGTTTTTGTAGACTATGTTATGCCATTTGATCATGGTCAATCCTGAGACTCTGGTCCTGATCCCTCAGGCCCCGCCACCCATTCCCTCAAGGTCTTGATTATGGCTAAGAAGGTCAAATTCTTCAGTATGTATGGAATTCTTCAGAAATAACACATCATAATTACAGCAACTTATTGAATTATCTGAATAATTCATCCTATTTCTTTTTACTAAGCTGTGAATCTTATTTACTACCAAATAACTAGTAGAAGATTTCTTGGTTCAGAAACCCAGAGGACCGTTTTATTCTCTCCTATAGGGTCACTGTGAGTCAGTGACTTTGACAGTGAGTTTGCATTTTTTGGTTTTTGTTTTAACTGAAAGAACAAGGTAAAGAAAATGGA
>NW_022111324.1:37392818-37415624 GCF_000313985.2 Echinops telfairi | reverse complement strand
ACACAAATAAAGTGTAAGGAGCTAATAAGAGGGACCTGATCATTTTTAATATTCTGCTGAGTATAAAGTGAGCCATCTCAGAAGCAGAATAAAGAATCCCGGGACCATCAAAAAGAAGAACTACAAAGCAGGGCACATCCAAGATCCCTGCACAGAGAAGATGGAGGGTGGTAGCAACAGAAATCTTAAGACAGAATTTGGGGCTTCAGGCTCACAGATGGAGTATAGCTGAATACTTTGGGGCAGGAGGCTGACTTGCGCATAAATCACTCTTAAAGAAGCTTTGTACAACTTTCGTAGGCAGACGAGAAGCCAAGGGACAGTGAGGCTGCGAAGTTAAAAATCAGAGAGAGAGAGAGCTACTTGCTGACATGACTGAGAAAAGTGGCTGCAGACCAAAGAACTGTGTCCTTACTGTTTTCTGAATGTGACTTAATAATCTGTTAACTTCCCTAACAGACCGTTTTAATCCTGAGTATGGTCTGTAAATTCTATATGGCCATGGCAATGGGCTATTAAACCCAGCAGGGAAGGGAAGTACTGTGGAAAGGATCGTAAGTGTCAGAATAGTGTGAAGAAAGTTGGAAGATAGAGCTATCTCCGACATTTGCCTCATAGAACTTAGCTCTGCTGGTGTGGAGTGAACCCTCCCTGCCTTTATGTAGCCAGAAAAGGTCAGACACGACTTCCATGTCATTTTCTTAGTTTTTAAATAGATCATTTAGTAATGAGCTCTTTGTACATCCATCCTTATGTGTATTCTCTTACTCATCTCTGGGTGTCCAAGACTTAACAAAGACATCATCAGTTTGAACCACCAAGGGATCCATGGGAGAAAGATAAGGTTTTCTGCTCCGGTCACAACATTCAGCTTTGAAAACCTAGGAGCAGTTCTATTCTGGTCTTCAGATTGCTATGAGTCAGAAGTGACTCGATAGTGGTGAGTTTTTGAGAGATTAATTTTTAACTCACTACTCATAAGTATACACAGTAAAACCAAGTTATTAGAAAGGAAATGAAGGACAGAAAGAGAAGAAAAAGAAAAGAAATGCCTCTAATTATTTTAAAGAATTTGCCTAAATGATATATTTTACTATAGACTTATTTTATTATATTTTAAGACCCTCTCCATTTCTCCTTTTTTAGATGCTGCTGTTACATATAATACTAATGCCCAGAAGGTGACTTAAAATGCATTAATGATACCATTTAAGACACCATCCATATTAAGAAGTATTGACTGGTTTTTATGAAATCCTTGTGTAGAACAACTTGAGCATTCTAAGCAAAATGATACTTTGTCTCGATAGTAGGCAAGATCAAGAAAGGAAATATTGGATTTTGTTGAAATAAAACTGTAAGAAGACGGAGAAGGATGTTGGAGGTGCACACACACAAATAGAAGATAGCATGTGAAGATGGAAGCAGTGGTGGAAGTAGCATCTCCTCAAGCCAAGGGCTGAAGCTAGGAGGCAGGCAGGGAACAGGTCCTCCCACAGAGCCTCTGAACAGAAACAACCCTGCTAACACGTTGATTCAGACTTCTGACTCCCCCAAACTGTGAAAGAATAGATTTCTGTTGCTTTAAGTCATTGAGGTAGTGGTAATTTGTTATGACTGTGTGTTAGTCTGGGTAGCCTAGAGAAACAAAATTTATAGACACTCATGTGTGTAAGAAAGAGGTTGGGCAATGAATGTACAAATGTGCTTTACACAATTGATGTATGTATGGATTGTGATGAGTTGTATGAGCCCCTAATAAAACGATTAAAAGAAAAAGAGGTTTATATACAAGAGCAATTGAATATTGAGAAAACATCCCAGCCTAGTCTAGATCAAGTCCATAAGTTAGATATTAGCCCATATGTCCAATACCACTCTATAAAGACCTCTTCAGATTCATGAAACACATGCAATGACACCGAATGCAGGAAGATCACAGGCCAGTGGGTGAGAAGTCTTGTAGATCCAGTAGCATTGTAAGCATCTCAGCACTGGCGGGGGTCTCCACTCTGGTTCCTTTGGCTCCAAAATGCTGACTGCCTCAGGGTATCTTCATGTGACTTCTCCTCAGAAATGTCTCGCAGGGAATGAGCCCAGAGAGTGTGTGTCTCCTGCCTCCAAGGAGGAAATACAGGAGTTCCCAGAATCCTCAAGAGAAGCCATGCCCACACAGAGGCCTCATTGGCTATATCCTGACTGACAGGCTAGACTCCACCCCCACACTCTTAATCCTCAAATTGACACCAGATTATATAACTACCACGGGTTGCTGTAAAAACTTACACCATGGAGTTTATTGACAGGATTATATTTGATTAATCTCTATTTCCTCCCCAAACCAAGTCAAACCCACAGCCACAGAGTCTATTCTGACTCCTAAACATGCTCTTGGGTGCAGTTGAGTCGGTTCTGACTCAGAAAGAGTCATCACCACGAGTGGTGTTGACTGAACCCATTGTGGCAGCCACTGTTTCAGTCCAACTTCCTGGAGATCTTCCTCTTCCTGTTTGGCTCCTCTCCATTACCAAGAATGTGATGTCCTTCTCCATGGACTGGCCTTTCCGGATAACCTGTCCAAAGGACGTGAGATAAAGTCTTGCCATCCTACCTTCTAAAGAGCATTCTGCTGTACTTCTTCCAATTAGAAACAATCACCTTCCTGAAGAACACTGAGATTGCCATGGACCACCGCAAGGACAAACGGGTTTGTCTTGGAAGAAGTACCGGGACCCCCTAGGACAAAGTACAATTGATCCATCGGGTTTCCATGGCTTCAAGGAACCAGACTGTCACAGATGTCTTCCTTGGAGCTGCTGGTGGGTTTGAATCACGAACCTTGAACTTAGCAGTTGAGCATTTCAACTACTGCATCACCAGGCTACTCGGATCTCCTCATGAGACTCGAAATGCCCTGAAGGCAAGTTCCCAACCAGTGTTGTTCGCCAAGGGATATAGCACTTCCCTAGCATAGAGTAGGCCCACAGTAAATATTATGAACTCATTATTACTCTTTGGCCAAAAATATAATCACATTCAATTATGGTAAAGCCAAATGGAATTACATGTTAATTAATCCAAACAAAAGACCTGAGAGAACCTAAGGTTTTGTTGTTTATGTTTTGAAGAGTACCTTCTGGATACTGTCCTCCAAAAGAAAACTCTTTAGTGACCCTACAGGACAAAATAGAACTACCCCTGTGGATGTCCAAAACTATAAATCTTTCCTGAAACCGAAAGTCTCATCTCTCTACTGTGGCCCACCTGGTGGATTTGAACTACTGACCTTGCAGCTAACAGTTCAATAACAAACATCTATGCCACCAGGTCTTCTATATTCTCCTACCACCAAATATAAGTAACATGGATAGTCCTTCATACAAGTACAATAAAGCATCGGGCAGTGAATATGTCCCTGATTGATGCAAAAATATATTTTCATAATAGAGGCAAAGACTTGTTTTAAGCTGAAAGAGAGCCTAAAAAGTTCACTTCTCTTATTTGACAATAAATGCTACCGTGTGGCATAGTGGCTACAAGTTCGGCTGCAATCAGCACGGTCCTCTAGATTCTCCTTGGGAGAAAGATGGAGCGTTCTACTCCTGTAAACAGTACAATCTCAGAAACTCACAAGGGCAGTTCTACCCTGTCCTGTAAGGGTCTCTATGAGTCATCATTGACTGGATGGCAGAAAGTTTGATTTGGGGGAGCTATTGAATTACGCTGAAAGGCTTGGTTTTTTGTTCAAGTTGCACAGCTAGTTAGAGGCAAACCTGTATCCTAAGTACTGGTCTTTCTTTTAATTGCTCAACCAGAGATTTAGGGATTATTAACACCATTACAATATTTCTACAAATGAGGGTAGTGAGTGGTCATGATCATAAGTCAGTTTTGTATTGTTGAATTTGAAATTAATATTAGTAATATCATAAAAGGAGAGTAAATTATTTTACACTGACTTATGAAATCAAATTGGGAAATATTCATCTGAAACTTCAAGACTTGATGGGAGAAGGGGGTAGGTAAAAGGAAGAACATTTGCTTCCCTACTGACCCTGTTTAAATAGGCCATCTTTATTCTTTTTTTTTTTTTTTTTAGAGCCAGACTGTTTACCTTCCAATGGTGTTTTTTCATACATATATGGTTTGGGGGAAAGAACAAATTGGTAATTATCTTCACTAATGAAATGTGCAATCATTTCAGTTAGATTTTAAATGGGGCACGACTAGCATTCATAAGGCCCATTGAATAAATGCCTATTAGGTACAGTTAAATAGCTTAATGCCTGATTCATGTTTTTCTTCTCTGTGGTTGATTCTTATCTCGAATTCAGAGCAAATAAGAAATTTGGTTTTTCTTCCAAGAGTTTATATAAATCCTATATTCAGAAAGCTCAACTCAGCAAAATGGCCATGTAAAAGTTAAAAGGTCACCTGATTAAAAGGAGGGAATTTGTACTATAATTTGGAGTCTATAGTCTTAGTTAACTTTATTAGCTTTGTTTAGCTAAATTCACTAGTCCTGATTGCATTAGCACGGCGCTAGCAAATCATGATAATCATTGTGAGCCACAGAAAGCAATACGTGTTTTAAGGTACAATAGAGACCCCAAATAAAATATAATTTAGGGAGAATATTTATGAAATCTTAAAAGGGATAGAGACACGCATCATCCAGATGAGGGAGGCCATTAACATGAGGTCAGGACAGTAGTTAAATGAGGCAGGGAACAAAGGAAACTGTCACAAATTCTTCATGGTGTCAGATCAATACATCAGAGGTACAAGTGGCTGGAGCAGAGTGAGGACTGGGACAAGTACTTCGTGTTAGATAAAAGAGCCCAAAGATTGGTCCAAGACCAATGACTAAGACAATCGGGCTCTACTGACAAGGATTGACTCTTTTACTCCCAGCCCTGTCCCCACAATGGTGATTTCCATCAAGGACACACCCAGGCAAGCTCCTCAGAGAGATTGCCCCTCCTTGGGCTGGCTGGAGTTGGGTGGAAGTTTCCACTTTGTAGCACTCTACCTGAGGGCTGGTCTATCTACACCTTTAGGGAAGGATCAGAAGGATTTCAATGGAGGTTAATTCACCTGAGCACTCTGATTCTGGGCTTTCACTGTCCTCCATAGCCTTCTGCAAATGGGGTGTTCATAATTTAAGTTCATTTCAGCCCAAACTCAAATTGGCAAGTTGGGTTGATAAATAATGGAGAGAAACTTCCATGAAAAAAATTAAAAGTAATCTTGAGAATATTGTTTATTCCTGGACAATAGACAATGTATATAACACTTTGTTAAAATACACTTCTGACTTCCCCCCTCAAAATTTGCACACATTGTTTGAAGTCATAAATGGTGATAACAATAAAACAAGTACCTGCTTTCACAGCATATCAAATGTTTATTAATATCAGTTAATAAAATTAGAGAAACAGGCTGAACAACTCTAACTGTATATTTGTAAATATTTTCTTATATTTACAAAGTTGGATGAACATCATTTTCACCTATTCACCTAAGTTTTTCTGCTTCCTTTATGATTCAGAAATTATTAAGATTATATTGGTATATATGGTAGAGTTTAAATATCTGACAGGTGTAGATTTTGCATGTTACTATATTTACTTACCTACTTTCTCCTTTTTCTTCTCTGATATTTTCTGAAGGAGAAAAAATTAAGAGGAAATTATGTGAGCGTCTAACTCTGGTTCACACTTGAGATTCTCACTTTCACTTTCAAAAGAAGAGCAATTCAGAGTTTGCAACTTTCATCAGAATGGAGGTTCGCTAATGTTTTTCTAGCCCTCCAGCAATTTTCCATATTCCTGAAAAGTACTTCCTAGAGCGAAATGACACTTTAAATGAGCATGCCTGTTTATGTGCTAAAGACAGATTGCAAGGAAAAAGAAAGGGGATAATTAACAGGAGATGGAAAGTGTATTGACATTTAAATGGTCTTTCCTTTCGGATGTTCACCCTGTGTCCCTTTCCTTTGTGCTAAGATGAAAGAGGCAGTGGAGACATGGCTAGTTCATATCTGATCCGTGTGTGTGTGTGTGTGTGTGTGTGTGTGTGTGTGTGTGTGTGCATGTAATATCATAAGAAATAAAGAAAAAAATGGATGTTGTTAATGATTGCATACTACTCAGATTAGCAATAAAGGTCCATAGACACAATAGTCAAGAAGTCAAAGGACTTACTTACAAATCAAATCTACCTCAAAAAGACTTCTAAAAATTTTAAAAACAAAGATACCACTTTGATGACTAAATGACTTAAATGCTCTGACTCACTTTACTCAATTGCTTCATATGCATATAAAAGCTAGAAAATGAAAAAGGAAGAATTAATGACTTTGAGCTGTGGTGTTGGCAAAGAATGTAAACTATGCGTTGGACTGCTAGAAGAACAAAATGTTGGTGGGCTGCTACCCATGCCCATAAGGGATACCAGCAGGAAGTCTCCTAGCTGCTCCTCCCACTAGTCAGCAAGTGCAGTTGTGATTGGACATGAAAAGTCATCCAGCCCACTCAAGGTTCATTGCTTTATAAATCAGAGTTTGAGTAGCACGCAGGCCAAGAGCTATTGAGCCCTAGCTGACTCCTGGACACCTGCTCGATAAAGCTTTTCATTTGATCCTTTTCGGTGTGGTCCTGATTATCCTTGAGACCCAGACATAGCAAAGGAAGAAGTTCTCTGTTAAGATTTGAAGGAAAGATAACTATTGAGATGTAAGTGAAGTATACATTTTCAATCTTATACTTCTGTGTGAAGAAAGAACAATGCAAAGATGAAGTAAGGGTATTGAAAACCAAAATGTTGCTGTTGCTGGTGTGTGTATGTGTGTATTTTAAGAGTGTTCTACAAAAATTTTCTGGTTTAGGCCCAGGTCCTGATCTGATTTTTAGGCCATGTTCTGGTCAAAACCTATATCAAAATGACACATTAGCTAGTTCTTTCTACTATATAAATTGCTTCTTGGAATTCTAGCAACTGAGTGAAAGCCATGCAAGAATGGCCTTCTCAGGGACCACTCCATTTCTTTCTATGCTCCACTGCTCAGGCAATTGCAACCAGTAACCATTTGCAAACTATTTATTTTAGGTTATATAGGCAAGAAACCCTGCAGTTTGGATGCCAATTGATAAAACAGAAAAGAAGAAAAGTTTAACAAGATACAATCATTAGATTATATAATTGAAAGAATTTTCATCAAAGAATAACTAGTCATTTCCCCATTAATGTGTTCAGTACATAAGGATAGCCCATCCCCTGAGGCTGCTGGGAAGAAAACATTGTCCTCACCCTCCCAAAGCACTCCCCTAAACCCAGGTATCCTACTTGATCCTCTACCACTGTCTTGGGTCAGGGTCCCAGCTTTTAAGCTTGGATAATTGCCTTTGCCTATGAGTAAATCTAGTCAGAGATCAAATTAGCTATGCAGTTTGTCTTGTAATTTTAGTAATCTTTATCAATTTCCTACATTAGAGTGGGTGGACTAGAGAAACAAATTCATGAGCACTCATTTGTGGTTAAGAACGAACTTTTATGGAGTTCTAAATATAGGCATGTACATATATAAATTTATTTATATATATAATGCTAGGGAAATAGATCTATGGACATTATATGTTAAGTATTAAGGTAGCAGATGGACATTGGGCCTCCACTCAAGTATTCTCTCAATACAAGAACACTTTGTTCTAATAATCCAGCATTCTGTGATGCTCACCTTCCCGACATGAACACTGAAGTCAAAATGGGTGCATAAGCAAATGTGGTGAAGAAAGTTGATGGTGCCAGGCTATCAAAAGATACAGCCTCTGGGGTCTTAAAGGCTTGAAGATAAACAAGCGGCCATCTAGCAGGGAAGCAATAAAGTCCACATGGAAGAAGCACTCCAGCCTGTGTGATCATGAGTTGTCAATGGGATCAGGTATTAGGCATCAAAGACCCAGAGCAAAAAAAGCATATCAATGTGAATAAGGGGGACCACGTAGTGAACATTGCCTCATAGATGGGACACAAGGAAGAGATAAGTTAGTCAAGGTATAGCACCAATGAAATATACAAATTTCCTCTACTTCTTTAATGCTACCTCCAGTCCCCACATAACCCCCACTACCAATTCTGCTTTACAAATCTGGCTAGACCAGAGCATGTGCACTAGTACAGATATGAGCTTACAACACAGGGAATCCAGGACAGATGAATCCCTCAGGACCAATAATAAGAGTAGTGATACCAGGAGGCTAAGGGTAAGGTTGGGGGAGAAAGGGAAAACCGATCATAGTGATTGACATATAACCCCTTCCCAGGGGGACAAACAACAGAAAAGTGGGTGAAGAGGGACAGTGGTCAATGTAAGACATGGACAAAAATAATAATAATTTATAAATTATCAAAGATTCATGAGGGAGGGAGAAAGAGGGGAGAAAATGAGTTGATATCAAGGGCTCCAGTAGAAAGAATATGTTTTGAAAATAATGATGGCAACATATGTACAAATGTGCTTGACAAGATGTATGTATGGATTGTGATAAGAGCCATAAGAGCCCCCAATAAAATGATTAGGGGGGGAAAAAGAGTTTTATACCAAAGAGTAATTGTATATTAAGAAAACATCCCAGCCCAGTTCAAGTCCATAAGGGCGATATTAGCCCATATATCTGATCGCAGTCCCTAATTTCCTCTTCAGACTCACACAACTCATGCAATGAGGCTGAATGCAGGAAAATCACACGTCAGTGGGTGGAAATTCTTGTGAATCCAGTGGCAGTGGAAGCATCTCAGTGCTGTCAGGTGTCTCCACGTGACTCCTCCAGCTCTAGGGCTCTAGCATAGCTCCATGTGTCTTGTCAGCAAGAAGACGAAACAGAGAGAGTCTGTGTGTATCTGAACTCCAGACAGCTATTTATGTCCTTAGCGCCTCCAAATGAGGTCACCAAGCTGTGACCTGATTGACAGGCTAGATTCCAGCCCTTCACAAGTTGACACCAGATTATGTAACTACCGCAGTAATCTTTATCAATTTCCCAATCCCTTGGCAGCAGAAATTTGAAATGATTCTATTTGGCTGCCATAAAGTTAAACAAAGCAACAAGTCCAAAATAGGAACAGCCGACACTCCCTGCTCTTTCTCTTTTCAGTTACAAACTAGGTATTTTGGAAGGTGACGCACTAAATTATCCTTTGGAAAGTTGTTCTCAGCGTAGTCAGGGTGAACACACCGTGTAAAGTTATTCATTGCGAGTTGTTGAATATCTCTTTGCCATATCATTTCATAAAATCACAAAGGTGATGGTGAGGTGAAAGGAGAGCAGTCAAGTGCAAGTAGAAACTATATTATGCATAAATATGTTAGCTTGTTACCTCTCCTCATTCTACCAGCCAGCTATGGACAGGGGAAATGAAAGGATATAAATAGAATCAAGTTCATTCTCTCCAGCCAATCAGAGTTCCTGAGGAGCATTAGGTATGTAGTTTGGGGAAGCAGATAATGATTCCATTATTTTTTATACCAACAATACAATCTCAAGCAGTGATGAGCTTACAGGGCTCATGTAAGTCTTACTCATTGTAGAATTTCAAATTTATTTTTATGAAATGTGCTGCTTCCTTACAGTAAATAAATGCGTCCTTTTTCTTCAATTTCTAAGTTGCTGGTTTTATTGGTATATTCCTGCTAATTGTCATCAATATATAGAGATTCTCAGATGATCCCCATGACCAAGTTCAAAATAAAGAAAATAAGATTGTAATGTAATGATTAAGTGCTCGGCTGGTAACTGAAAGGTGAATGCTTGGACCCACCAGCCAGTCTTTTCTGTGGGCGAAAAGACCTAGTGATCTACTCCCATAAAGATGATAACTTAAGAAACTCGATGGAGCAATTTTATCCTGTCCCAATTGGAATCAGAATCAAATCAAAGACACACAGGAGTAACATGAAATGTAAACTTTAAAATCGCATTACTCCTAAGTGGAAACTTTCACATACTCAAACACCCATAGGCAGTCCTGTATATCATCCTGTGGACAAAAATTACACCCATATTTTCTTCTTTAAACTATTTAAGATGCACTATGCTGGATCATAGGTTATTGATATGAGCAATAAATAACTGCAACTCTAACTCTAAACCTTACTTACCCACATTAGATTTTCTAGTGTTGACAGTTTGGAAAGTTGTTAAAGGGCTGAATTCTAAAATCAAGAAACCACAACCCCAGAATCTTCTTATGATATGAAATTTAGCCAAGATTCTTCTACTCTTTGAAGCAGATTTTCCTTGTAAATTTTCTTGAAACAATTTCCCTGGAAATTGAGGGTGATTGTGAGGGTCAAATAATACGATGACATAAAGTGCCTAGGAGCACTGGGGGTGTAGTGAATGAAGGCTGGTAACCACATGTTCAGCAATTTGAGTCCAAGCAGGCCCACCATGGGAGAAAGATGAGACTGCTTGCCCTAATAATAATTTAAGCCTTGGAAACACTAGGGAGCAAGTCTACTCTGCCCTATGTGGTCTCCATGAAAAAGAATTGACTCTGTGGCACTATTTTAATTTTGTTTGTTTAAAATCATGGATTCAGTAATTCTATGGATCCTTCAAAACATGAACTGTCTGTGAGTGCATGTCCGAAGGAGGTTTAAAAAAAAGAAAGAAACTCTGTTTGCACATACACCTACACTTTAAATCCAGCTCCAAAAGTAACCAGTTAATTAACCTTAAGCAAGTTACTCAAGACTTCTCTGGAACTATTTCCATAATTTCAAAATAGGATTCCAATGGGAGTGTTGTCAACATTGTTGTTCTTGTTATTAGGTGCCATTGATTTGGTTAGACTCATAGTGACCATATGTACAAGAGAATGAAACACTGCAGAACCAGTGCCGTCCTCCCAATTTTCTTATATCTGGGCCCACTGATGTACCCACTGTGTCAATCTATCTTGTGGACTGTCTTCCTCTGTTCTGTGTCCCACTACTTCTGCAGGAACTGGTCTCTCCTGACATTTCCAAAGTACATGATATAAAGTCTAGCCCTCCTTGTCTACAAGGAGTATTCTGACTGTAATTCTTCCAAGATTTGTTTGTTCTTTTGAAAATCATGCTATTTTTATTATTTTTCACAGCACATTAATTCAAATGCAACTATTCTTTACTGATCTTCCTTATTCAACGTCCAAGTTGCAAATGAATATGAAGCAACTGAGAATACCATAGCATGGGTTCAGCGTACCTTAGTTCTCAAAATAACACCCTTGCTTTTCAACACTTAAAAGAGGTCTTACATTGGACAGAAAATTTGCCCAATGTAATGCATCTGTTTTTGTCTCTTGACTGGTGCTTCCACAGACAATGATTATGAGCCCAAGCAAGATGAAATCCCTGACAACTTCAATCTTTTCTTAATTTACCATGATTTAAAATACTGGTCTAGTTGTGAGGATTTGGGTTTTCTTTACATTCATTATAATCCATAATGGAAGCTGCTGTCCTTGATCTTCATCAGCCTTGAATCCTCCTGAATTTCATCAAGCAAGGTTGTATCATCCTCATACCATATTGTTAACAAGCCTTCCTCCAAACTTGATGCCTAACTCTTCTTCATAGACTCCAGCTTCTCTGATTATTTGCTCAACATACAGATTGAATAAGTATGGTGAGAGGATATAGCCTGAATGCAAACTTTTCCTAATTATAAACAATGGTGCATCCCCTTGTTCTACACCCACAATTCCCTTTTGATCCATGAACACTTTCTACATGAGAACAATGTAGCGTTTGATTCCCATTCTTCTCAAGGCTATCCACATAGTCAAATGCCTTAGGATAGCTGATCAAACAAATGTAAACACCTTTTTGGTATTCTCTGATTTCAACCAAGAGCCATTTGACATCAGCAATATTATCTCTTGTTCCATGTCCCCTTCTGAATCCAGTCTGAATTTCTAGTAGTTTCCTGTCAATGTACGTCTGCAAGCATTGTGGGCTGATCTTCAACAAAATGTTACTTGCATGTAATATTAATAACACCATTCTATACTTTGAATATTCTGTTGGGTCACCTTCCTTTGGAATGAATACAAATGTAGATATCTTTCAATCAGCTGTCTTCCAAAATTTCTGGCACAGATGAGTGAGTGCTTTTAGTGCTTTAGTTTCCATCTTAAAGCATTTTCATTGATGTTCTAAGAATTCCTGAAGCCTTGTTTTTGGCTAATGCTTTCAGTGTAACTTGAATTTCTTTCTTCAGAACCATTGGCTCTTGCTCATACACTCCCTCGTGAAATGATTTAATGTCGATGAGTTCTTTCTGGTACAGTGACTTTGTGTCATTTGGTGTCATTCCATCTTCTTTTGATGCATCCTGTATCGTTCAGTATTTTGCCAATAAATCTTTTAATATTGTAACTTAAATGTTTTCTTTAGTTCTTTCAATTTAAGATATGCTGAGTGTGTTCTCTGGTTTTAGTTTTCTAAAACCATGTATTTGCACATTTCATTTTAATATTTTGCTTTGTCTTTTCAAGCCATCTTTTAAAATTGTGTCAGCCATTTTGACCTACTGTCAGCCATTTTCTCTAAACAGTATGGTCTCTGAGAAAATGTTCAAGGGGCAATTTCGCACTCTGGGCTCACAATATACGTTAGTCACATTCATTTTCACCATTTCAAACAGGAATGGCCAAAGACAACCAATGAAAAGGATCAAAACTTTAACTCCCCATGTTCTTTCCAGAAAAAAAAACCCCAGTAAATCGCATGGACATATATGACCTCTGGCTAACCAAAGACAAAACACTACTATG
Source organism: Echinops telfairi (assembly GCF_000313985.2). Classification (NCBI taxonomy): domain Eukaryota; kingdom Metazoa; phylum Chordata; class Mammalia; order Afrosoricida; family Tenrecidae; genus Echinops; species Echinops telfairi. Next base: position 37,402,799 of record NW_022111324.1, on the reverse strand, counting down.
GGGCAAAAGTAAAATAAACATCTACTATCCATCTTTTTTATTTGTTTCTCTAGTACCCCACTCCTGGTACCACAATGTGTTAGTCTGGGTAGACTAAAGAAACAAAATTTATAGACACGCATATGTGTATAAGAAAGAGGTTTATATAAAAGAGCAGTTGAATATTGAGAAAACATCCCAGTTCAGTCCAGAACAAGTCCTTAAGCCTGATATTAGCCCATATGTCCAATACCAATCTCTAAAGTCCTCTTCAGACTCATGAAACACACACAATGATGCTGAATGCAGGAAGAGGAAAGGTCAGTGGGTGGAAAATCTTGTGGTTCCAGTGGTGTTGTAAGCATCTCAGTGCTGGCAGAGGTCTCCATATGGCTCCTCCAGCTTCAAGACTCTGGCTGCCTTCAGCCTGTCTCCATGTGGCTTGTCAACAAGAATATCTCATGAGGCCTGAGCGTGTGTACCGCTTCCAATAAGCTATTTATCTCCTTAGCACCTCCAAATGAGGTCATCAAGCTGTGACCTGATTGACAGACTAAACTCTTCCCCTTCACTCGTAAGTCTCAAAGTGACAACACTTTATGTAACTACCACAGAAATCTGTTTAGCCCTTTGACTTCATCATTTCTTCTACTTTCCTTAGCTACACTATAATTATGAGCAGGGTTCAGAGTCTCTTCAATCACCTAATTCGATCTTTTAATTCTTTCTTGATCTTTTAACAACCATTTGCTTTCTTCATGTATGACACCACAGCTCATCGAGTCTCTGTCATTAGTGTTCAATGCACTAAACCTATTCTTGCAATGTTCTTGAAAATCAGTGGGATAAAATAATGGTGATATGTTGGCTCTTGTGGACTTATTTTTATTTTCTTCATCTTCAACCTGAACTTACATATGAGCAATTGATGACCTGTTCCACAGTCAGCACCTGTATTGCTTTTAGCTGCTAACATTGAGATTTTCCAACATCTCTTCCCTCACATGTGGTCAATTTGATTTCTGCATATTCCATCTGAGAAGTCTATGCTTCTTGCAAAATTCTAGTATGAGATCTCTGGCTTCATTTATATAACCAGGGTCACATTATATGACCAGGGTCACATTATATGACCAGGGTCACATTATATGACCAGGGTCACATTATATGACCAGGGTCACATTATATAACCAGGGTCACATTATATAACCAGGGTCTCATTATATAACCAGGTTACTATTCCTTCCTCTTTGTTCCCAGCCTTTGCATTCCAAGCACCAGTAGTTATCAATGCACCTTAATGCATATTTGTTCCATTTCAGACTGACGTCATTAATAGACTTCTTCAATTTCTTCATCACTCATTTTGGTTGCTGACACATACATGTGAATAATAGTTGTGATTTTTGGATGGATATAATCCCATCAATATCAGTCTTGTAAAGTCCATTTGGATAATAACTACAAATATAAAATGTTGATTTTTATGCATTCCATTTCATTTTTCCACAGCTTCCAATTTTCCTAGATTCGTGTATTCCAACTTCCAATTATTGATTAATGTTTACAGCTGTGCCTTCTCATTCTGAGTCTTGCCCCATCAGCACGAAGGCTTCACTCCCACAGGCGTGACTCCCTCCGTGTCACTGTAGACTCTGCTTTGAAAGCACAGATCTTCCTCGCTCACATGTTGAATGTCTGCTGACAAGAGGAGTTTCTCTTCTCCCGCCATCTATGACAAAGTTCTGTTTCTTTTCATGAGGCTTTCCGTATCTGACAAAATTTTGTTCTTTTCCATAAAGTTTTCAGGGGCTCATTCCTCAGAAATGGGTAGCCTGTTCCTTCTTCGTAGTCTACTTTAATTCTGGAAGTTCTGCTGAAACCTGTCTATGTTGGGTGAACCTGCTAGCATTTAAATTACCAGTGACATCACTTCTAACATCACAACAACACACAAGCCACCACAGTATGACAATTGACAGACATTAGATATGAAGATATACAAAGTACCATAGACTGCCAGAGTATTATATTGTTTGCAGTGAGAAGATTCTAGGTGGTGGGGGAGGGGTTGCAGAGAGCAAGACTATGGACCATCCTATTGGCTCTCTGCAGGATTTGGGCCAGTCAGGATATTTGGAAGATGCCTCTTTCTTCCCCACTCTCTACAACACCAGATATTGTCAATTTGCACATAAATATCTCTCTGATCTGCCTTCCTCCCTGTTTCTACTTCAGCCACCTGGCACTGACTCTGTCATTTGCTTCTTGGTCACTGTATTTATCTGGGTACTTTAAAGAAACAAATCCATAGAAACTTAGGTATAATAGAAAGTTTTATATATAGGTTAAGTGTACATCAAGAAAACATCCCAACCAAGTGCTGCCCAGCCCACAAGTCCAACATTAACCCATATGTCCAACACCAGTCCACAAAGTCCTCCTCCATCTCACAAAACAGACACAATGATGCTGACTACAGGAGGAAAGCAGAGTCAGTGAATGTGTAAGCATCTCAGCGCTGGCAGGGGTCTCCACATGGGTGTTCCAGCACCCAGGGCTGAATCGGGGTAAGTCCATGTGGCTTCTCCTTAGGGATGTCTTGCAGGAAGTCAGCCATGCAAGCTGAAGTAGGGAACTGCTAAGGCAGCTGCACCCTGGTGAGACCATCACAAAGCAAAAGACCTGAGAACTAGAAAGGTGAGGCTCACTGAGCCATTTATCCCTCTGCCCTTCAATTAACCCCACATGTGTTCTTTGCCAGGTTGGCACAATAAACTAACTAACTCAGCCACTCTAATAACCTCTCAGGCTCTACTGCAGCATCTTGTCCTCCCGGTAACCAGAATGATAATTTTAAAATATTAAAGCTGTGCACACCATGACCTGATTAAACCCAACCAGCACCTTCCCATTGTCCTTGGGACAACCTCTTAAAGGGACCTGGGCCAGCTTCTATTATCTCTCATATGGTGTCCCACCGTGTCCCATTGGGCCATATGCCAGCAATCCTGAACACACCATCTCAGCTCTCCCAATGTTATATGTGCTCCATCCATCTGACAAGCACACTCTCACTCCTCCTCGCCTCGTGTCGGCTTTCACAGACTGCACAGAATTTATATCAGTTAGTTAATTTTCTCTTACCGGTAGATTATAAACTCACAGGACAAGTCTGCCTTATTTATTAACCCTGGTATCATGAATGGCCCATGCTATACAATCAAGGAACATTTGTCCTGCGTAATCCACGTATTTAAGTGCTACTACACATTTCAATCATGTGTCTTCTGTATCATGCATGTACCTGAAATTGAAGAGCCATAAGAGAGAATCACATTCTCGTTTCTTTCACAGGGTGGTGTTAACATTTTTTTCTTTTTCAGTATGTCAAAGGTAAGAAGAAAAATATCCAAAACAGCTTCTAAATATTTCCCTCTTCTGATGAGGCAGGAGGTAAAAAATAATTGTGAGACTCTTTTCATTCTTCCATTTGAACACTCAATTCTCTCTTTTATTGTTCCTCATAGAGGTAAGAACTCTGGTTTTAAGAGAAAAATACAATATCTATACCTTGTCAAAAATAGGAAATAAGAGGCAAATATGAAATGGCTTTTAGTCCAAATGCATCCATACCTGCATCCAATGCTGTTAGATATGAGATCATCTATCCCTCCCACCAACCCCCCAGCCAGATCAAGAACCTTCCATTCAACACCTGGAGCCCAGCATTGTCTGGTCAGGTGGCATAGCAGAGAAGAGAGCCAAGGACTCCAGGCGGCCATCTGTGTCACCCAAGCTAAAATCCACCTCTGGAAAATACACAGAAACATTCCTTTAGAGAAATATTAGATCCGCCTCACTGCTCTTCCTGGCATATCTTATTCTATTTTGTCCTACTCTCTCTCTAAATGCCATACTCACAAACCCTTTCTCTCAGCGGGAAAGCATGCAAGTCAAATGTCATCACAATCACTTTGTGTTTCCCTGCAGAGGGAAGTGAGGGCGTGTTGCATGTGAAAATTCATCAGTTCCTAATGTAATGGAGTGACTTTCAAAGATCACAGGAAGCATGCGGTTAGACGTAATCATGTGCACCTAACAAAACTGTGGAAGAGAGTGGAAGAGAATAAGACTGTATCCAACCCTTTCTTTGCCTCTGGTTCCCATGTCTGAGAAGATCCAGAAAATAAGCTCACACCCTCTGCCTACTGAGTTTGGCCCCCAGTCCACAAGCAGATGGCTGCCTCCAAGATTCGCCTTATCAAGAAACAACATTTCCAACAGCTTCCACCTCCCCCTTTAATTTAAAAGCCAAAAGACAAAAAACATCTTGTCTGAGGCAAAGCACTGATGAAACTAACCGAAAAATATTTTGAAAGTAACCTGCATGTTAGAATTTATGCCTCCCATCTCCAGCTACCCCTCTGACCAAAATTTTGAAACGTACTCTTCAGAGAAAATCCACACTGTGGGGTTTTTCCTCAATAGCCCCACTCAGAAAATAAAACAACATTTTCACAGAGTCAATGATGAAAAATTTTGGCAGCTTTTCAATTTCTTCAACAGAGAAATGAATCCAAATGAGATGTCTATCAGCAAGAAAGATATATGATTTGAAAAATTATGTGTTATTACTAGAAACATGAAATTTCTATTTTTGAAATAATAGTGTTTACTTGTTATGTTTCCTGCTGATTTATATCATCAAATTATCCTTTATTATTTCTTGAGCTACTGAGCTTATGATTTCTTTTATAGACCTTTTAAAGAGCAGATTGTATAGTTTTTACTTAATTAGTTCACTTTGTAACAGTAAAATATGAAAAACATTTAAAAACCAATAGAGAAAAAATATTTCTTTTGTGTGATGAGAATCAAGCAAAATATTTAATAATTTGATGTGTTGGAAAGTATGCAAACCATTATCATCAATTATTTTTCATAGTTGGATCGGTTACTAAATATACAAAAAAAGTTATAACCCATTATTATATTAATGTGCTCTGAAAAAAATTTCACTTATGACAGTAAGAGAACACATTGTTCCATTAACCTTGGTACTAAACACATTTTAGCCGATCTGCCTAAACTATGCCCCCTATTCTTCAAACAATCTCCACCAATAGAACTCACTGAAAGTGTCAGATTAATCTCCAAATCTGTTACAGGATGAATGCCCTTGTGTTGATGACTGATCAAACCAGGTGTGAACTCAAAGGGATCTCATCCACAAGCTGGACAGTAAATCGAGTCCCCCTCCACATCTAAGGTGCGTAGAGATGAGGGAGAGCATCGGTGGTTGGAGACTGGGATGGCATTTGGAGCCGCCTGTGTCTGGTGAAGACCCTGGCAGTGCAGCAGTCAAGGGTGGGGCTGACTAGTAACTGAAAAGCAGCAGTGAGAAGTCCTAACGAGAAGGCTGGCTTCTCTGCAGGAGAAAGATGTGTCCTCTGTTTCCATAAAGATGCCATCCCTCGGAGCCCTGTGTGGCAGCTATGCTCAGCCCTATAAGGCCACGATGAGTCAGAATGCACTGCAGGGCCGCGTGTGGTGGACTTGGTGTGCTGATGAATTCGCACAGTAGTTGGCCAAGAAAGAGATGCAGGAGGATGGTACAGCTGGCAAGAGAAACGGAGAACGAAAGCACATCCATCTAAAGAAAAAGGGAAATTGTGGGCACAGCTTGTCACTCCTCAGGTAGGAGGCATCGATTACATGCAGGAGTATGTTTGCTTTCAAACAAACAAGTCCTAGTTAAAACCAATATATTCACACACAAATCCCTGCATATCTTCATGAAGCTATATTTTGAAAATCAGTGGCATGTACTGTAAGGAAGAATTCAAGTTAGATTTAAATTGCTTTTCTTAAACTACATTTTGTCACACAACTTTAAGAAAAAACAATGGAATCAACTTTTCTTTGGTCTAATTATTTTTGTTTTTTATGTTAGTATCAATAGGGGTTGAACAATGCTTAGTGGATCAGATTATGCAAAGATTAATCCTCCCAACTCATTGGTTAGGAGGAAAGAAAGCTCTGATTTACAGCAGTTGAGGATGTCTGTGGTCTAAATGTCCCCGCTGTGTTGATTTACAGCTGTCAACTTGATATCACTAAATGTGAAGTCTGGAAGGGATGTGCACAGCCAGCTCCACTGGCCACTGGATTGATCCAAATAAAGAATATTGTAAATCAAGAAAACCAAACTAAAATGTATCGGTAGATTTAATCTACTTCTCAGAGAAGTTCCGTGGCAGTGTCTGGACACTAATGCTGGTGGCTTGAGCTGGACAAGTGAGTGAAACTACCACGTGTACTGTGCTAAGTAATATTTCAACTCCATCAATATCTTGGCCCACTGCTTGCCTCAAACCTACAAATGAAGAAACAAGCAAAATAAACTAATTATGCATCATATTTAATTGTGATTGCTATAATGTCCAGAAACACCAGAGCCTACTGGCTGCAAGGCAATTGAAACAGTAAACGTATAGTATCTTATCAAATGCTAGGGGATGGACTCAATTTTGATAAAATATAATTATACTTCAACCCTTCCCCCTTCCATACCACCTCCATGTGCACATCTAGCACAAAGGCTTATTCAAATTTACTGAACATATCATGCTTTTATTTTATTTTCACTTTTTCAGAAACTGTTTTTACTCTTTGCCCAACTATACATCTATTCGCCTTTTTTTTGAAGTCTGATCCAAATGTCAGCTCATGAATCTTGCCAACTTCTCCAGGTGAATCACTCAAGATATATTTTTTACACATATTTTATCGCTGTTAGTACAAGGTATGGTAATTCTATGTTACACATAGAATTCTATATGCTATACATATAACTTACTAATTAAGCCTAAACTGTCAGTGTCTATTATAGTGCTTGACAGAGAATGGTTGTTCTACAGCTGTGTCTTGAATAAATAAATGGCCTATCAATTTTAAAATAGTTGTTTCTCTTCCTTGGAAGAAAAACTGGGCTTTCTGCTCCCATACAGTCTCAGAAAACCACAGGGGTCACTATGAGTCAATATTGACTAAATGGCAGTGAGTGTTAGGTTTCTTTGGTGCTCTGCCTATAAGGGAACAAAACCTGTATTTTTCAAATCCAAATGGGTAGTACTCTCATGGCTTTCTGTTAAAAAATAATAATAAAAGAGTTCTAAGTTGACTTAGAAAACCAATTGGGAAAACAAGTATTTTATTTTCAGAATCATCAATTTCACTTAAAAACAGCTTCTCTTTGACAACACCATAGAGTTTGCATTTACAAGGCCACTGAATCTCATAAACCACAACGATCACCAACAGAGGCTTTCTAATGGAAGAAAACCAAATTGTCGAGTGGTCTTGATGTTAGTGAAGGGTTAAATTCACCCAATGCTTGAAACGGCACTCGCTCTATGACATCCCCATTTTATACGAAGCAGTTACTGCTCTGCCATGATACAAATCACCTTCCCTAATAATCACATCACAAAGTTGCATGCATGTGTGGATGTGTATGAGATAGAGAAAGAGAAGAGAGAAACACACCGAGAGGGAGAGAAAGAAATGAAGTGACAAAGTCTTCCGAATGTTTAAACGTTGCTCCATTGTACAGGCAGAAAAGCTTAAGCCTCAAAGAAACTAAGGACCTTGCTCAAGAGAGCAGGGGTTCTCCAGCTCCATAATCCCGCGACCCTTTCAGACAGTTCCTCATGTGGTGGTGACCCCCAACCATAACATTATTCTCTCGTTGCTACTTCATAACTGTCATTTTGCTACTGTTATGAATCCGGCAACCCCTGTGAAAGGGTCGTTCAGCCCCCAAAAGTGTCGTGACCCACAGGTTGAGAACTGCTGCTCTAAAGTATAGAGCGATTAGAAAGTAAAAATAGCACATGAACTTGGGTCCTCTCACAATTCTGCAGTTTTTCTTAACATCTTCCCTTGGTACATCATCTTAGTAACTCAACCCTTTTTCTTTCCTACTTTTCTCATGCAAACCTAAATCATATAAAATACAGAGTTAACAGGAAATATCAGAGGATTTAATGATGGACATGATGCTAACCCAAAAGGAATTTTTTTTAATTACTCCAATTCTGTCTTGACCTTGGGAACATCAGTTTATTTTAGGTATCAACTGACCAAAACTAAAATGGGAATTGTTATCATGATCTGTATTAATCGGTTTGATTAAAATAAATGAGTGTCATGTGTAAGAATTTATTTTGTCTCTTCAGCCCAAGATACTTGCCAGGAATCAGAAGTGCTTCTAATTTGAAGTGATTTGGAGTTTTGAATTAGCCTATGATCTTTTTTGACAAAAGATCTATAATCAGAGATCAATGATTGTCATAGATGCAAATAAATACATCCATTAATTGACTGATTATAATAAAATTGACACACCAGAACAAACTAAACAAATGGATTTCTAATATCTGTAATTTATTGAATGTGGTGCTCCACCACTTAAGCTCATATTCTCGGGGTCTGCGCCCAGGGGGCGGGGACAACAGTGTCTCAGAAGTGAGAAACTCGCTCTGTGAAAAAGCAGATCTGCGATGTTTTCATTTTCACAAATGACTTGCCTGTACATGTCTCTATTATATATTAAATGGCTCATCTGATTTGAAGAACTTTCCAACTAAACCTAAAAGTCTCCAGCATTCCCCAATATAAACAGTCATTTGACAGGATGAGAAAAAGAAATTCCAGCTTCTCTTTAATCCTTACGGCTCTTCCTCTGCCACCTTCCCATTTACAACCTCGACTGCACTTTGGACTCTCAGGCTTAGCTCTTCTGTAATGTGAGGCCCCTTCCAAGACAATTCTGTGCATTATCAACTAAGAGGAAGTGAAAATGTGCACCACTAGCTGATTAACTGCCTTTCAATATATTAGATCAGCTACATTTTCCACAGAGAATTCAAGAAGTATTGAAAATACACTTGCATGAAGCTTCTAACCTGAATTCCTTCAGGAAAGCAGGAGAAACATCTTCCTATCGAGTCTTCCCGATTCATAAGGCAAACCCACCTCTAATTCCAGGGCATCAAAAAGGTTACAGGTGTGTAGGAAGCTGGAAGGTTAGAAAAATCACTCCAGAAAGTTTGATTTTTAAAACTGCAGACCATTTGAGGAATGTAGCGGGCTAATAAAATATCCATCCTCAGGACTGACGTGTTCATGTCCTTGGAAATGCGCTTTGTGATGACACAGACCCTTTCTGTACTGGAGTCACGGCAGCTCTGCTCTCACTGCATTTTGTCAAAGAATTTTGAGTTCCCAAACACTGCTTGGATCAATAGCAGCCCAATATCATTCAGGGATGCTGAGGTTGTTATATATGCTAAAGATGAATTCAACCTTCTTAACACAAAACAGGATTGAGACAAAACTTTGCAATGTAAATTCAGGCTATATAATTACACTTGAATTCTTGACATGGTCCGTTCATCTTTTTTCCCCTCTCATGGCTTCTCTGCTGCATTTCTGGGATTGGTCCAAATTTCCTCCATTTCTTTCAAATCCTCGTGCATATCCTCTTACTTTTATCTCATGATTTCACCTTAAGCTCTGTATTTTATTTATTTCATTTTTGAAGAAAATAATCCAAATAGTTTGCACTATCTCAACTTCTCAGCAATCCGTATAAAATCATTTCCTATATACTTAACCATTCTTTTCTTACTTTATCCCTTCCCTTCTTCTCAGAAACAAAGCCTTGTGTTGGGTTGGATTCACTACAGAAGCAAAACCAGTTACATTTATATATGTATACAAAAGAAATTCATGTCAAGAGAGCAGGCCACACAGCCAGTGAGGGGGTGAGACACGTCAGGCGCAAGGCCTTGGATCACATGCTAAGCTGGCTCAAGGCCTTACTCAGAGCGTCTGGGCAAAAGAACTAGGAAGCAAGAAGATGAACCATGAAGAAAGAGGACCACAGGCTGATGTAGCCGGAGTCAAGGGAGACAACATGGCAGGCTGCCAGCA
>NW_022111324.1:37390873-37392635 GCF_000313985.2 Echinops telfairi | reverse complement strand
CTGATGTATCCTTAAAGCAGGTAGGGCCTATCAATCCTGTGAGATCACCCATACCAGCTAACATCACATACTTCACTACAGACAAGCAGTTCTGGCCATCCCACTAGGAGTGGGTTAATTAAATGTTTGACCACTATGGCCCGTGAATGATGTAGAACTCTCCAGCTGGCACTTAGCTAGATAAAGGTTCTTCACCCCTGCACTAGGGAGACACAATCAGTCTGTGAGCTGAGTAAGGGATTGAGCACCACTGCCATTTCCCACAGCTGCTTGCTGCATGGGACCACCAGGAATTGTTTACACAATGTTAGCTCCAAAGTACTGACGATTCTGGCACAGCCAAGTTGACACAAAACCTATCAGAAACCATCAGTCTCATCCATCGTTGAGGGCTCTCCATATGCTTGCTTCGACAGCTAATTCCTCTCCCGCCACCCTTTTGTCGTTTTCCTCTATGAATAGTCTTATGCTCCATTGCTCAACCCCAATACCTTTCCTTGAACTCATTCAATGACACTCTTTCATCTCTCCTCAGAGCATTTTCTCCCATGCAGTCCCCCTCTTTATCACAACACTAATAACCCTTTCTCATTTAAAAATTATAAAATTTTAAAATTTAAAAGGAAAAGTATATATATAAATTGATACTACACCAGACTGTGAAAATAAGTGTCATTACTTAAATCAGCAGTTCTCAACCTGTGGGTCACAACCCCTTTGGGGATCAAATGACCTTTTCCCAGGGGTCACCTGATTAAGAACAGTAGCAAATTTACACTTATGAAGTAGCAACAAAAATAATTTTATGGTTGGAGGGTCACCACCTCATGAGGAACTGTATTAAAGGGTTGCAGCATTAGGAAGGTTGAGAACCACTGACTTAGATAGATAAAAAATGACTGTAAGTATACTCAATAAAAATAAACCAAATGTTCATTTTTTCATTTACAAATATGAGAAATGCCTTTCCATGCCAATGAAAGAATATCTTTGATATAATTTAAATGGCTGTGTTTTATGTGATCGTATGAAGTATTTAGCCAATCTGTTATTGTCTTTTGTTTTGTGTTTTAGGTTAAATTAAGCTTCAAAATGTTCCTCTAATATAAAAAAATGCTTCAGTATGGATTTTTTTTTTTTTGTCTGTTTCTTTTCGCAGGATGCTGGAAAGATGTTCACCTGTGGTTTATAGTCTATGAAAAGGTATTCCACTGTGTGGATCATAACGAATGAAGCATGTCCTTGAAATGAATGGGAATTCTAGAACACTTACTTGCATTCTGCAGAACCCCTACCTGGATCAAGAGATAGATGTACAAACACACCAAGCAAATGGGTTAAAATCAAGCAAGTGTGTGTCCGTGAGTATCCTTTCACCACATTTACTCAATCAAATGCTAAGGAAAGAAGCCAAGAAGCTGAACTATATTAGAGAGAAAGCTGCCATGTAAAAAGTCAACAACCTTCGATATGCAGCTGACACAAGCTTGCTTAGGAAAACTGAGGACTTGAGTACTTGCTGCTGATGACCAAAGATTGGAGCCTTCAATATAGATTACAACTTAATACAAAGAAAACGAAAATCCTCACACCGGGAAAAAATGGAAACATCGTCATAAGTGGAGAATGGATTGAGTGTTGTTGTTTTTTTTAACATTTTATTAGGGGCTCATAAAACTGTTATCGCACTCCATATACACATCAATTGTGTAAAGCGCATTTGGACATCATTCTCAAAACATTTTCTCTCCACTTAAACCCC